>NW_010228975.1:4702-47983 GCF_000690775.1 Eurypyga helias
AAGATTGGTATATGCAAATGAAATGTTGGAAAAACGTCGTTGAAAAGGGGGTGCTGGAACTCCCTCTGTAATCTGGAATTCACAGAATGTGACATATTTCTCCTGAATGATTAGAAAATCTTTGTTGTAATGGCATCTTTTGGATCTCTATATTTTTGCCTTTGCTTTTAATCTAGCTTTGTACTTCCAGAGCCTTTTAATGTCCTTATGTTCTTGTAGGTTATGAGATAACCCTGGACTACAGTGGTATCGAGGGTGGGATTCATCTGGCCAAAAACTAGCTGTGCAAAATGAGCTAGTTGTCTAGATTCCCTTTATAGTCAGTTGGTGCATTAGGGGTATGGTTTACCTCATTCGGAAGTGGACATCTAAAATAGGCCAGATGAATTGGTCCTTCGGAGAGTGCAGATATTTCCAAGTTGAGCTGTAGAGAGAACCTGGCCTGACTAGCTGAACTGTGCGTGCCTGCATAGGAGATGTCTAACGCCAAGTGGAACAAATCTTACCCCTGCTGGCAAGCGATAACTCTGTTATCTTACTCCATGAATCTCTCTTAAAATGAAATTCAGCCTAATGTGGATGGTCAGAACAAGTTTCCAAGGGTATATTGTAACAAAGGAGTTTATTTCTGGCCTTTTGCTAGAATATGAATTTCTCTCTATCTTCTGGCTGATGGTCGCTAAACCTGGAAAAGGTTAAACCATGTAAGTTAAGGTTATATTACCTGTAAGAGATTATTTTTAAACTTTGCAAAGAAATGAGAAATGTGGTGCTATATTTATTTAGCAACATGGTCTTGTTATTCAAAAAGGAAGAGGTACTCTTATTTCATTCCGTATTCTGTCCTGCACAGATCAACAATTCTAATCTTCTCCATGAAAAAATCCGATCGCATAGGAAGAAAGTGATTATTCCATTTTTGCCTTTCCTTCATTGTGCTGCCATCTCCTTTATGATGCTGAAAATTTTTTGATGGCAGAAATTACTTGACGCATATTGTATAAGAAGAAGAATAAAAATACCAAGTTGCAGTGGGATTTGGAGTTTTTCTTGAACTGATTTTGCACAATCCAAAAGTAGGATTTGAACAGTCTTCATTACAGTCACTCAGCAGTCTGAACTTAGGCAACAGGCCTAAGTTAAATCTTAAATTTAACTTAAATCTTTTTCATCACCTCAGGACTGTTAGTTGTTTGAGCTCTTTCCTTCGGGCATCCATCTGTCAGTACCATTCCCCTTCTGGCTAGCCACAGCAAAGCACCATTATCACTCTGTTATAAGCTAGGACAGAGGGGGAAATTGAGTGTTTATTACTTATTTTTAAGGTATCCAATTCCTTGATGCTTCTGATAACCCTTACGTCGCATGCCAAGGGCATGTGTCTTGAGTCCTATCATGCAAGGATTATGGAAGTAAAGGGGAGGAGGTGGAGGTTCTTACATAAATCATAATAATATAGAGACACGTGAATTTTCGGGTAGAAAGACAAAGGTAGGTTTGCCTTGTATACCAAAGAGGAGTTATTTCTTTAAAAAAATAAAGAAATTGAGGCAAGGAAATGAAGCTATCAAGGAGAAATGTAACAATATATAACATAAATATGATTAATACATAACATAAATATAACAATTAATATTTAACATATTTCTATATAATGTATAGAAATATAACAATTAATTATATAAGGATACTTAGCACACACTGCTCTGAGGGAGTAGAATGTGACAAGAGTGAGATCCAGAGACTTCCACCAGGTCTCTTAGTGTCTTACATTTCTAATGGCCACGTAAGCAGTGGGTGCTGACAGTTCTGTTGTGCAGTGATGTGGGTCATGAGCTACCCACCCGCCTGCTGGAAAGGAATCCAGATGGCCCAGTATCTGCATAAAATGTTTTGTGGGGAGCTCTTGGGAGTGAAGAAAGAGTGAAAGGGAGGCTCATGGATTGCATTGTGATGGTTAAAGGTGAAGAGGGGAAAGTGGAAAAGCGAAAGGTGGTGTGTGTGACAAAGCGTATGAAATATTGCCGTTTCTGATACAGAAGACAGAGAGATAAAAACAAATTAGAAATACTGGACTTAAAAAGGGGACGCTTAATATCCTTAGGTTACTGATACGGATGCTGTGTCAGAGTAAGAGAAAAGACATTCAAACGAATTGGCAGTTCGTGAGAGACTTTCCCGTAAGGCCACAGACATCAGCTATTCTTATGTGAAGGTCAGCTAAATCTTGAGCTCTTCAAGGACTTAAACCTCAAGAAGGAATGGTATAGAAAGTTGAAAGTACGTCAAATTGCTAACAACGACTGTCAAAGAGCAACAAAAGTACGTAGGGAAAATATGTAGGAGCATAAAATATTAGAAGAAAACGCCCTGCATGCCAATAACCAAGAAATAGGTAATTTCACTGCTTAACAGGGAAGGGGGGATAGTAGCAGCCACTGCCCACAAGGCTGAAATTTACTTTTTACCTTGGTTTTCACCAAAATATGTTTAATCATAGGATTATATGAATGAAGTCATGATGGATCATAACCTGATTTGTAGACCTTCTATCCAGTGGGTATTTTCAAAATACTTAGGCCCACAGACATTTTCTCCAGGAAACCCACTTAGAACACCACTTACAGAACCCTGGAGCCGTTTGTAATTGGGTGTGGGAACTTGGAGAAGGCGAGCGAGGTTCCAGAAGCCACGTGTAAAGCTCTAGAGCAACTGTAACTGAAGAGTAGTTACTGAGGGCTCTGTTGAATCAGAATCAGCGGGTCTTCCACACACTGTACAGGGCTTGGGGCCGCCAGGATGTTTAAGTTTGCAGATGACACCAAGCGAGGATGAGCTTCGAAACTATGGCAGCGTTGGTTGGCTCTTTAGAGTGATGTCAACAAGTGAGAGACCCACTTCAGACAAACAAAAGGTGTAATTAAATGCAGTGAAGTGAAAAGGTCTCCTCTCTGGTAGGTAGCTATGTCAGTGCAGGAATGAGCTGTAGGGGATGATCAGGTCTGTGCTGACTGAACAAGAGTCACCATGTCATATGGTTGTGATAAATGTAAAGCTCACACTGGGATGTGTGAACGGGCAGCGGCGTAAAAAGCAGATGAAGGTTCTCCTTCACACTGGTGATGATCTGCTTGGCTGCCGGTATGGATGTCTATTCAACATGCAGAAATCAGTGATTTCCTTTCTTAACCTTCATCCTTTTTGTGCTGTGCAAGATGATACGTAGTAGTGATCTCCGGAGCAGCGTTCTGCGGTGCTCTCTGTCATGAAAGACTCTAATTGAGATCAGCGTCAGTCAGAAAGGGGCATGTTTAGTGTGTTTGGGATGCTTGGTGTTGGTAAATCAATGTCTCAGAGTTGTTGAGACACCTCCCCTGTACGTTTTCCTTAGGTAATGAAAACCATTTAATGTTTAGATTGAATTGTGCTTTTGAGGACAGAATGTGGAGGCAAGAATAATACTTGACTTACAGGCAAAATCAGGCTTTTCAACCTAATCTTAAAAACGGAGAGCTCTGGAGCTCTTCGGATCTTTCAGCATCTTGGGACTCACCTGTCTCTGGCTGCTGTTTGCTGGATTTGTCACAAGGAGGCTTTTAGCAGGTGATGCTGCCCATTTACACAGGCAGGCAGGCATCCTTTTGGTTTTGCTGATACGGGTGTTACCGTGTAAAAGCTTCTGTTCCTTTCAAGAGCAAAACGCAGACTCAGCCCCAAAACTGTCACGTTTCATGTTTGATTCTTTAGAATATTTTCATTACAAAATTCCCCCAAAGATATTCTGTTATCAAAATTAAATTGCATTTGATTGTCAACAGGTTAAATCCTGAGGGAGAAATGCCAGCTGAAAAGAACCTTGTTAAAACACTGTAATGGCTCTATACCGTATTTTCCGCTGATTTTTCTTACAATAAGTCAAATTACTTCTTTTATTGTTGTCTCTAGCAAATGTTTTATGTAAAAAATGCTGCCTTTATATTGCTTTTTTAATTTAATTTGTTTTTATCTCTTAAACCTTTAGAGCTCTTGCCCCAGGAAGCACATCTCGCTAACAATTATTTGACTGGCAGAGTGGTAAATGCAAGTGCTTTTCCATTGGAGCAAGACCAAATTACACTTGTATATATTTATTGTCCGTATATTTTTTTTAAGTGACATAGCTGAAATACAGACAAATGGTGAATAAAAGATTTTTCTGTAAAAATGCTAGTGAAGACTTCAGAATTAAAATAGCATTCTTGGCAACTGTCTTTTCCAGAAAACTATTTTGAGAATGAGCTCCCGAGTGATAATTAGATATTGAAATGCACCCAGTTTCACATTTCAGTGCTCCTTTCCAATTAGAATGGCATTAGAGTGAAAGTGTAGCTATATAATTGTATGAAGAATAGATCCAATTTTCTCAATGTCACTGCAATATCACCTTTCAGTAGTAAGGCACTGAATGATTACGCATATCATTTAGTAATAGTATTTTACCCATTTCACAGAGGGGTTTTTGATTTTTTTTCCTTTTTTTTTAAGTGGACACGTGATCAGATTGTAAATGAGCATATGAGGAGGAGGCCACGCTACATACAAATGTGTCAGTGTTAACGTTACTGCATCCTGAAGTGCTGGGGGTAACATAACCCGTGTTTGCTAACATGCAGCATTTGCAGGCAGAGCACAGCCTGACTGGCTTTGGAATGGCCAAAAAAGCCGTCGCAAAAGCCTCTTAACCCACAACTTAAGGAAAAGATCTTTACATTTTCTTTTTGCTCTGCTACTGCTTGTAACTACAAAATGAACTCTGCTGCAGGTTCAGGATTAAATACCCCCATTAGCTTTGCTGGTTAGCAGGCATTTTGTATGCATCCGTCCTTCTTGGGCTCTATCATTCCATCTTGCTGCAGAGCGAAGCAGGCGGCAAAATGGATAATCCCTGTGAGAAGGTAGCGCTACAGAACTCAAATCAATCATGCCAAATGCTACTGGAAATATTTTCTATAGGTCATGATGGGAAATTTATCCAGTAATTTGCATTTAAATGGCAGCTGCTAGAAGTCGAGTATATAGAAATAAGTGTATCATGTTTAGGCTTTAAGGCACATCCCTTAGGACTCTGGGAAAACATGGGGCTCTCTAGTTTAACACCATAAATATTAGTACAGCAGTGCCTTGCACGGTTGAAACTTCATTTGCAGATTAATCGGAGGCACGTGAGTGGGTTAAGTTTAACAGAGTATGTTTGTTTGGGGTATTTCCAGCATTTGGACAGCTGGGGACCTTTTGCTTCAACAGCTGATGCAAAACTGTATTGAGATTTAACTTTGTGTCTACGTTTTAAGTAAGAGATTTTCACATTTATTTCTCTCTCTGGTCTCATCAACTGCTCATGCCTTCCTTTTAAGTGTACAGGTTTACCTGAGGCAGAAACAGCTTCTAATTACACATGTGCTGGTTTCTGGAATAGCTGTGACCCATCTAACTGTGTTCCATGTCAGTGTTAATTCTTGTTCTTACGCTCGATCTCGAATGCCACTAGAATAAGTCGGGGCGAAGGTTGCCCTGACTGTACCCCAACTTTCTAAAGTAATACTTTGGCTAGACCTGCTTATGCTTTGTGCATTTAGAACTTCCCTAAAGTCATATACTGCGTTATCAGTGCAAAACAAATGGTCCATTTCTAGTGATATTTTGATATCCTAAACAAATTTTAAATTAAATTAAAAAAACTCATACGGTTTCAAGCAAGAACTTCCAAAAATGGATACTGCACACGTCTAGTAGATTGATTTGGAAGGCCTAAGCATGCCTAATGGATCTTCTGTTGGTTTTCTTCTAAAGAGTAAAATGTGCCTGTAAATAATATCTAATTATTTACTATAATTATGAATGCAATAAACTAAGAGGATTCTGAAGGATGGCTTCAGAAAATAATAGTCCTTACTGTCTGAGAAGTTGAAATAATTGAAAGAAGATAATTCTTAGCTCTAGGGTGTAATGACAGAGCACAAATAACAAAATTGGAGGGAGGAAAATAAAAGTACACTAAATGGATTTTTATAAAATACATTGTAAAAATCCAAGTAACTAAAATTGACGCTCCATTTTAACTACAGCTGCTGGTGGTTCTTTATGCAATAGCAGGTCGAGAGCAAAAGATATATTGTCTAACCTGTATGAATTTTCCACCTTTTCTATTATTGACCAGTGATTTGTCTTTTCGTTCTACCTGGGGTTGTTTTTGTTTTTTAAACGTGACATTACATCTTTCTTTGTAACAGTAACCTTGGAAATAGCGGCAGGGTTCTGACATCATTAATGTTTTGTTTGCTAATCATACTGAGAAATAAAACATTTTCAAAGCACAGTGTACTCAGAGGTTGCTATAAATTCCAGAAGAAAATATTTTGATGCATGGAAATCTTCCACCTTAGTGTCAGACAGAAACCTGGCATGTGACTGTGCCAAATTGATATTCAATACCACAGAGTTACATACTTCACTCCTTATTCTTGTAGTTGCTGAAAAATACTAATGGAGCCCTCTTAGAAAATTTTCTTTTTTTCTTTTTCTTGTGGAAATAAATGGGCAGGTTGTTGCAGTCGGGGCAAGGCTGGTACTTCCAGCAGCAGTTGCCTCTTCGGAAATGCTGTCTCAGGAGCAAGGGCTTCAAAGTGTGTCACTGTGCTGCTGCCAGAAGTAATTCTTGTACTTATCATTCTGGACATCCTTGAACTTAGGAACGAAAAGGACAGATGGCCACTGAAGGGGACTGACTGACTCGAACAAATTGAAACCTCGTAAGACTATCTGTGTTGATTTGCTTTTATTTTCATGGTCTTTGTTTTATTTTCTTGGTCATTTGTACTGGAGATGAGGAATGCAAACCAGCTAAAATGTACTGATGTGTCACGGGCCAGCAGAGCGATGGAGTTTATAGTAGACAAGTTGTCCTTCACCTAGCAAGGGATTTTCCCAGATAAAACACAGGTGTGGGGGTGTTATCGTGCTTTGCACGCTGCTTTTGTTGTTCGCCAGTGTTAATATGGGCTTGAAAATTCTATTCATCAGTATTTCCCCCCAGTAGAGCCTGTCCAATGTGCTTTACCTTAATGTATTCTAAACATCTGCATTCAAATAATTTATTCATGGGCTGAAATCTCTAATCCCAGTTTGAGGTGGAGAAATGTTTGCTTGGTCACTTACACGCCGCTAATCTGGGACAGTGACGGGCAGGTCACACAACGTTGTCCTTTTTCATACAACTTTTTGAACAATGGATTGTTAGTCATTTTATCAAAGAGCTAGAGGTAGCAGCCTGTGTGGATGTATTAAGAATCAGCTAATGGACAGAAAGTACCTGCTCCGACACATTAATTCCCTTCCCTGTCAGCCTGCATCATTGTAGAGTGTGCATGATGGGAAGCAAGGTCCCATCGCACTATGGCACCTGCTGCTTTTCCATCTGCCGAGCGCAATAGCTTCTTTGATTGCCCATTTTTCAGCCTAATGACTTTATTCCTTTTCTCTTTGTAAAGTTTTTACATTTTTTATTGTTATTTCAATAGTCATGGTTTGTGGGGTTTTTTTTAATTTCCTCCTCTCCAGCGGGCACTTAGAGTGTCGATAAAAGCCTAGCTAACAAAATGATATTCCAAACCCGTGCCCAAATTCTGCGTGCCCCAAATGTTGTGTTTCATAATTTATTCTGATAAAGTTGTCATGGTGATGATGTCTCTCGAGAATAAAAGTGCCATGTGCCTGACTGATTACAGGAAACAGCTCAGATGGTACATAAACTGGTAAATATTGAACCCATGGGCAACAGCATTAGCCGTATTTTGTCCGGTTATTTATTTATTTAACGTCGCTCTGGTCAGCTGGATTATGGAGAGTGTGTGACAAGTCATATGTTACTTTCCGTACCCTTAGATTTATGAGGGTGGGAGACAGGCTTTTGTTTCTTTTTTTTTTAAAAATCCAGTGAAATAAATGTTGGCAGAGTTCCCTGAAATAGCCTCGGAATTCTGTCTGAAGCTGTTGATTTGGCTGGATTAGTCAAAGCAGCAGATCATTATTACATATCGAGCATCTGTCAAAAATAGAACTTGCAATTAACAGATGTGTCGTCTGTAAGTTGCGGCTTCGGATTTTGTGTGAGAGAAGTACCTTTCGGATTCCCGATAAATGCTGATTTTGTTTCTTTCCAATATGGAGATAAAAGGCACACTTTTAAGTATAATTCTCTTCCATCAAGGAGAAAACAGCATAATGTGTTTTTCATTCCAAACACCAATCGTGTTAAAATCAAAGCATACTAGTTTGCTCCTTGGCATTCCTCTAGGAAAAAATCTTTCAGTGGTGAAGGTTGATATCACACACTCCAACAGGAGGATTTCACATTTTGATATGCCTCTTTTTGTGCATTTGTTGCGTAGTGTGGTCTTTAGTCTGTATTTAAGAAACACCAGGTTTTTATACAACTATGCACTCTTAGTCGCTAGCAATGTTTCAGTTCTTCCTTTATTTGTTTATTTCTGTTAAGAAATTTAGAAAGACATCTACTACTGGTTTTGGGGGTGGGGTTCTACTGCATCTGGAATTTAAAACAATATTTCTCACTGCTAACTCTACATAGATAATTTTTCAACTAGTCCTAGGGACCTTAATGAATCAGCTTTCCATAGTGCCCTTTAAACACCTTGGGAAAAACCTCTCCTCCTAGATAAAAATTTAAGGCTTGGAGCATGTGTTTGAAGGATGTACGTAAACGTACTGATCAGCACAGTTTTGAACAAGATCCATAACTTACCCAAAGCAAGATCGGATTATACGGGGACATGGAACTGGTTGGAGATTCCCCTGAGCAGATGGGAAGTGGCATTAGTGCAGCGTTTTAGCCAGTGTAGCACGCATGAGCTGTGAAGAGGAACTGCTGGCCAAGTCCAGAGGAGCTGCTGGACTTGCAGGTGGTGACAAGTGGTGCCTGAGAAGCCTTTTCAATAGAACTACACCGTTGGCGTTGGCAGGGCCATACGGTCGCTAGTTGTGCGGGGAAGGTGGGTCAGTCAAGGACACATCTGATAGTAGACCCAGACCGACGTTTGCTCTTTGTATGCACTGAGTGGAACAGCAGACCAGCAATTTCTCTAGGAAAGTCCTGTCTGCACAGTTTTGGTTATGTAGGCTGGATGTCCTGGGCTCTACCCAGCTGCCATCCTGATTCTCTGTAGCTGAGTGACTGAGATGTCCCAGCAGCTGCGGTACTAAGGTGCTCAGAGGTGCCTGCAGGATCACAGAAGTGATGTGGAGGAGGAGGTGTCTGCCCTTGAACTCAAACACCTCAACTGTGCTCAGGGCTCGGAGCAGCACTGCGCTTTAGGAGACATACTTGCTTCCACGCGACAGCTGATAGCAAGCGTATACATGCTATACATCATTCAGCACGTATCCTCGTGTACTCCTTCACTCATCTGTTTCATGTTGGCTATAAATGCAGAGGCGAGACAGTTCCTTTCGACTGTTGGTCATGGGCAAGTCTGAAATCCTGTTCTAGGACAGCTGTTCTACAGCACAGATGTATCACACAGGTAGCAGGGAGAGCCTTGTGTATGACTGTTTAGTTCAGTTGCAGATTTGTTGGAACACTGCGGCAGGATTATATTGCAAAATTACGTGGGAAGATAATGAAGCAGAGAGGAGTAGCAAGGAACTGAACTTGTGAAATAGATGGCTCCTATAATAAATGTGAGACCTGACTTCATAAAAGGAATGTGAGGATTGACCTTAAATTTCAAAGAATTGCTTTTTTTTCCTCTCTCCTACCCATCTTTTCCTTTGTTTTGAACATGGGTCTGAATAGGTTCACTTGTTGACCCCTGGCTCTGGAATAGATTTTGGAACGGGCAATCCTTATCTATCCCTTGCTGTGCAGAGTGGGATTTTATAGACCTCTCATATCCTTCAAGGTTGTCTCTTTCCTGTGCTGGAGAGGCACAGCCTGCAATCAGTCATTCCTTGCTGATTCAGGAGACACATCTGCCTGTACATTTCAATTGCAAATTTGTAATCCCTAATTTGAAGAAGAGAGATACAGTTTGGCACATCATCGGGGAAGGACCTTGTGGTGGGTTGACCCTGGCTAGAGGGCAGGTGCCCACCAAAGCTGCTCTGTCACCCCTCCTTGGCTGGGTGGCAGCAAAAATAGGAAAGGCTCGTGGGTCGAGATAGGGGCAGGGAGAGATCACTCAGCAATTACTGCCATGGGCAAAACAGACTTGACTTGGGAAATGAGTTTTATTACCAATCAGCACAGTGTAGGATAATGAGAAATAAACCCAAAACTTCAGACTCCTTCCCCCCACCCCTCCCTTCTTCCTGGGCTCAGCTTTGCTGCCCATTTCTCTCCCTCCTCCCTGACAGCAGCGCAGTGGGAGGGGGAATGGGGCTTATGGTCACTCCATCCCACAGTATCTCTGCTGCTCCTTCCTCTTCATGGAGGGATCCTCACACTCTGTCCCTGCTCTGGTATGGGGTCCTCCCAGGGCTGCAGGTGGGTCTCTGCTCCACCATTACATCCATGGTTGCAAGGCACAGCCGACCTCACCATGGGCTGCGCCACGGGCTGCGGGTGCCTGGAGCACCTCCTCCCCGTCCTTCTGCACTGACCGCAGTTGTCTCTCTCACATATTCCCACTCCTCTCTTTGGCTGCAGTTGTGCCGTTCTCCCCGCTTCTTCAACATGTCATCCCAGAGGTGCTACCACCGTCACTGATGGGCTCAGCCTTGGCCAGCAGCAGGTCCATCTTGGAGCCAGCTGGCATTGGCTCTGTTGGGCACGGGAGCAGCTTCCAGCAGCTTCTCACAGAATCTACCCCTGTACCCTCTCCCCTCCTCCCCTGGCTACCCAAACCTTGCTGTGCATACCCAGCACAGACCTGGGTATCATTGTTTGAGGCTACATCTCTGCCATGGAACATGGAGCTGCAGGGAGCCTGAAGGGCTGACACCCGCCTCTTGCTACTTCCCAGAGTTCCTATTGCATGGGAGGCTGGGCAGCTCAGCTTGCACAACTCTCAATTCCTCTTGCTAAAAATCGCCATCATCTGCCACGACTAAAGGTGAAAATCATGCGTTTGTTTAGGGTCCTGTTTGCAGCTTTGTTTATGTTTTGTTTAAATAACCAACTTTTTCTGTTTGTAACCAAAATATTGCCTTCTAATGGATATTTTGCTTCTCGGTCTATGACAGAGCTATTCATTTCTCCCTAGAATTTTGGAATTTCTGTCTTGAAGATGCCCCATCTTCCAACAGTCCTTTCCCAACAGTGCTCACATCAGTAATCCTTCCATGACCTGTAAGGTTTTTCGCACATTTGGAATTTAACCAAATTCCCTCATCTTTTACCATTTAAGAAAAGTCATAGCTTCTGCCCTCACAGGATGTCAGTCAAAATCCCAGTGGACTAGGGCTTTTTAGTAGGGCCAGGATTTCACCTATGTCTGTGCAAGAACAAATTGATTCACAACCCTGAGCTACTGCACCAGAGGGGAAAATTAACTGCTTCTGCAAGCCATCAAACTGTTAATAAAAAAAAAAAAAACTGGAATCTTATTATAAAGTCAGTGTGAAAGTATTCAGGCCCTGACACTTCTCTGTTTCTTGTGAGAACTTGTCGTATATTTAGCTCTTTGACAAGGTTATACATTACACCTAGGAAGAAAGGGGAAGGAAACACTCCACACTGCAGACAAAGCCTGGAATTATCTTTAATAGGTGAAAGACAGCTGTGACCCCAGCGCGGTGCTGTGATGGAGAGCTGCCGGCGCGACAGCTCCTTTCTGCACTCGCAGATACAATGAGGCGGATGGAAGCAGAGTGGCATTCTCCTACTTCCCATTCTGCAGGAATCAGAAGGAGAGTCAAACTTGGTAAAAGCAGAGTGAGACACTTTCAAGGTACTTTCAAGTAACTTGAAGCATTTGAAAGACTTGAGTTTCTATGTTATCTGAACAGCACTGACAAGTAAACGAGAAAAAGGGGGAAAGCTGTTACATTTCTTCCTGCAAATGATTCAAAATGCTGGAGTGCACGCATTTTTACTTTTTTTTTTTTTTGTGCTCAGCGGAAAGTTTGAGAATGGCTCTGTACACTTTTATTCCAGGGAGAAACTGGAGGAGGGGAAGTCACTGAAGATCCAGAAGGTGAATGCAGTGAAAATGTACCAAACCCTTCCTTTTCCAGGCCTTAACTCAGTGCCCCCCAGGTGAGACCCCCTGCCAGCCTTTAAATGCATCCTGCTGAGTCCTAACGAGTGACTGTGGTCAGTGAAGCCGAGCTGCCAGGCCAGCATGCACCCCACCTGCCAAAACTAACCCCAGCGATTTCTAAAGACCCCTGGAGTCTTTAGAAGCAGTCTCCAAAGCAGTGGAGAAACTTTTGGGGGTTTAAAAGTCTTTTGAAGAAAAGAAGCCAAGAAAACAGCGCTGAACTTATATAAAACTGTGCCACAAACGGATGTGTGTGTGATAATACTCACATAACGCACAGTTCGAGTGGCACCTCTCCTGCGGGCTGCTTTAGGAGCTGAGGTTTTAGCCCTCTGTCATTTAAGCCCTTTGGTCTTGAAGCTCTTACTTGGCATTTGAATCCAGTCGGTTGCTGTTGCAGACTTGCACGCATTGTTCCCAGCAAGTTTCTAGCAGGTTTTGAATCCCAGAGCAGATGTCCCTTTCCTCTAATCGGACATTTTGATTTTCAGTGGTCATAGCAACAAAATGCCCTCCTTAGCCTTCTTGAGGAAAACCTCGATAGGAAAAGCATTTTAATTAAGAAAATATACTAATTAGCTACCACCTGAAGTGATGATGAGAGTTTCACTTCATTAGCAAGGCTGGGTGTGTTTGGAGAAACTCACCTGGCAACAAGGGGACTAATTTTTCCGGCTATTTCCAACATTTCTCTTCCTGCAGGGAGAAAGAAATCTTAATTAAAACCTGTGAAAAGCAGGGCATTTTTAGCTGGTAATTTACAGAAGTTTGAATAAGTCAAAAGAGGAAAAGACACCTTTTGGCAAATGGAGCACGGGGATGTCTGCCAGCAAGCCAGCACTTAGCAACAGGAGCTTTTTATAAACCCGAGAGAGGCTGCCGTGCTGCTGGAACTGCAGGGCTCTTCGGAGGTGGAGGCTGGGGTCAGGGGTGTTCACAAGCGTGTGCCCCCTGACCCAGGCAGCACCTTTAGACCCTTCTATCCCATACAGTTTATAATACACACGAGTTGTGGGCCTGTCAGGAATAAGCTGTGCTGCTACAAACCAGAATTTCATGGTCCCATATGCAGTCTGAGCACCCACCTCAGGGCTATTCTGCCTCGTTCCAATATCTTTCCGTCTTTGCCCCCCAGCTTTTTTATTCTTCCCCAGCCATTTTCAGAGACTCTTGAAAAGTGGAGGAAAAAAAAGTTTGTTTTCCGTATTTAATGCTTGATTCATGGCCTCTGCTCTGTCAGTCTTTCACGCTGGCACATACAAACCCAGCCTCAGGCAGGGCTCAGACACACACTATTCACTCGTCGTGCCTACAATGAGATTGCAGTGTGACGTGATTTCATTCTGGGCGATTCTTTCATCTCAATAGCTCCATTTGGTGCTTGCCCTTACATCGGCTTGAATTTTTTCACTTTTGTGTGGGTTTCAATGATTTGTGTTTGTGGGATTTCTCGGCTGTCCCCTTTTTGTCAATTAGAAGGACTCGGTCGCCCTTCCCAGCCAAATGAGCCCACTGGGGTGCGTGATGGGGGACTTACAGTCCAAAGTTGCCATGTTTTGACAAGCCTAACTGCTGGATTAGAAGGACTGGCAGCCCTTTCAGGAGGCTTGTTAGGGACCCTGATGGAAAACTTGTGTGATATTGTTACTGCTGGATTAAGGGAGAGTCTAGAAATACTAACTTCCTTTTGCAGATAATGAGCGAGGTACAGGCAAGTGCTGCTGCTCAGGGTGATGCTAAAGATGGACTTTAACGAAGACTTCCGAACTGGCAAGACTGGATCTTTCTGAAGGGCTCAGGAGTGGCCAAGCTTGGCGGCCTAGACTTGAGTCTATTGACGGTTTGGTGAGACTCAAGATTTGACTGCAGGAGAACTAGAACTCCCCTGTGTTCTACCCAACTTAAACCACCCACAAATCCTTTGATTTAATAGTCTTCTAATAGGGCCTTGTGATGTTGTCATTGACGCAACCCTTTTCCTCATTTCATCAGTACCACTTTAAAAATTAATAAAAAAACCCAATTTGGCAGCAGTTTAGATGTCTGGGAAAAAAACCCCAACATAAATAAGAACATCCTTATTATGTGGGTGACAACTGAGTCAGATTATTTTGGCAGTGCTATTTATAGTAAATCTCTTCTTCTTAAAATTGTTTAATTAATGCAAACACTGCAAACTACTGGTCTGATACATTCTCTCCATTTAAAGAGGGGAAAATGGGATATTTTCTTAAACGTCAGTCAAATGAAGCCAGATGCACAGACACTGAAGGAAAAAAAATTAGCGCTGACATTTCTATATGCATTCTGGATTCTGCCTTCAACAAATATCAGCTAGGGCCATGCGGTGTGGTGGTTCGGCCCCTAGCCAGTCAACCCTCAATACTTTAGAAATCAAGCCATGTATACATTGTCTGACAGTAATAACGTACAGCAACATACACCAAGCCCATGTCTGTCCTTCTGCAGGGCTCCTATGGAGGCCACTCACAAGACATTTATTGTAAATGCAAAATCTGACTAGGTTAGTAGAGTTCTTGATTCCAGAAATGTGTTGATGCTCAAAATTCACTACTGACCTGATTGAGTGTGATTTAAAAAATATTATGCTATACATTCATCTCCATTTGTAGCACAGAAACTGTAAAGACTACGCTGAAAGATCTAATATTCGACATTAGCATCCAATTTGCTGCCTTTCTCTCTCTTTTCTCTTTCAGGTCTCTCAAAGTGGACAGCAAGTGGACTTCCCTGATTCTGAGAGATGACTCCATGTGCACATCCTTTTCCTTGTTTAGAGAAACAGGGCTATCTGCTGCAGCCTGTCTCCCTCTCAACTGGCATCAGGTCTGTAGTTTATTCGTGAGCCTAGAGCTGATGTTTCCTGGTGTGACATGTCCAGCACCGTAGCAGTGAAAGTGCAGGCGTTTTACAGGGCATACAGTTGCAAGACTGAGATACTGAGTATCTGAGATACTCCAAGCACTTTAGATGCCTTTGCAAGGTGAGGATAATCTTCACTATGATGTCCTGGGGACATGCCTACCAAAGCATTCACAATAACTAAAATACCTTCAAATTATGCATGTCAGGGGTTGTTGGAAGAGGAGAGTTTGTACTTGGCTAAGTAGTCAAGAACTGTGCTGCTTTCCTTCCTTCAAAGGAAGCTGTTATGGGCATCCCCATTGCTTAACAAGAATAAATAATATTTTTGCATAATTGCCTAAGTATTATTGACAAGACTGGTGCTCTTAAATCAGCTGTTTTCACTTAAGGGTAATTGAAATCTTTCACAGCCGTAAAATACAAAGCCAGTTTGAAAAAGAGCAAGTCACTGAATTTGCTTAGTCTCCACATGAGTAATTTTGTTTCACTGAAAATAATACAGCTTTGCTAGATGTTGGAAGTTAAGAGGATATTAACGTAACTTGTTTGGAAAACATCCCTGCTCTTAACCTTGTTTCTTCTCTCTGTTTTTGCCATTTCTGTATCAAAGCATAAACCCATGTGAGTACAATTGTTCACTATTTTAAGTGAAGCAAGGCTTATGAGGAAGGTTAATATCTTTTATTTGCCTAACTGATACAGTTAGGGGAAAAACAGACAGACTTTTTGGCATACAGTTCATCAGATCTTTGGAGATGGTCTTGTGTTCCGGAAAACTTGTCTGTTTTCTTCTAAATATGTCAGTCTTGTGAAAAGATGATAAATCTTCCTTCATACCTTTTTCGTTTAGAACCTTAGACCATAACAAGAGCATTATTATTTTAATACATCTTAATTGTATAATACATTCTAGAAAAATTATCCTCAGTTTTCTTGCAGAACATATTGTCTGGACACCAAAGAAAGTGCGATCGAACCTAATTTATTCTCTTTCAGTGGAAAAGCAACACCAGGTGCTGCCTAGATTCTTGCCCAACTCTTTTCTCTAGTTAATGGCCAGTCTATTTTCCCTATCTATGGGAGACCCTAGAATTTAAATAAAATTTATGTATCCATTCAGAAAAATCCTGGCTGGTTTGCCTTATGATTCTCCATTTGGCCAAAACTGTAAGATTTTTTTCTCATATCTCATAAGATGTTATGTCATATTGTATTGTGTCACAAGCTAAAACTCTGTCCGCAATCAGCACAGATATGTTAAAGCTGCAGGTGGCATTGTTTCCAAATGTATTTTTGCTCAGAGTATTCTTAAAATTTCAACTAATGATGGGAAGTTACTGCAGGTAAATGCAGCAAGATTCCCAAAATATCCAGCACTTCTCAACTAAAGAGTGGCCAGAGCCAAACCTTGCTCATCTCCATTGGCACAGAGTTGTGGCTTAGGGGTATTTGTCTCTCTCTGAGGACCATGACTTGGTGTAAATGAAAAGCTACTACCTGTTTCCATCTCTGAGAGGAAGTGCAGTTACTAGAATTAGTAAGTAGCTAACACTTACTACTAAGCTCATAACTGGACTGTCGTAGAAAAGTAATTATATTAAAATGGAGTGCATATATTCTTTAAAGTTTTTCTTCTTGCTGTACACACGTGCTGGAAGCATATCCATGGTATCAACAAAGGGGAATTAATTTTGTAGGAAGCCAAGAACTACTTTGTCTGAAAGGGTTAGCACCTTGTCACCTCAAAGTGCTTACTGCAGGGGTTGTCATTTTGAGCTGAAGCTGGTGAAAGTGTTTATATGGGCACAGAAGAGGAGAGGGCCGCTGCTGCTAAGAGGAAAGGTGCCCCGTGTCTCAGATCCAAGCTACCAGAGACAGGAGTGGCCGTTCGACTGGGTGTCGGGGTTGTTGGTAAGATGGCTAAAGTCTCTCTCTGCCAGCTGTGCGCAGCTCCTCCAGCAGTGATGCTGTGCTGGTTTACGTGGGTAAGACAGAGTTTGTAGGGGGAAGGTGTGTCATTTGTTGTGCCATGCTGCCTTGACATCTGCTCGCTTGTACTTCACATCACCTTCCTTCACATGGAGTATCCTATCTTAGAAACTCCTCATGTCAAAAATAAAACATGGCATGGAGGGTGCTGGCACAAGAGCAAATAGGAAAGGAAGTAATTTTTTGCCATAATAACTTAGAGTTATTGGAAGATTTTGACAAATCCACCTCCCATCACTCTCCTTCCTGCTTTCAGAGGATTTATCATTCATTATTCTTTCACTCCCCATGCCCACATCCCACCCCCACCCCCACTCCCCCCAAAAAAAAGTTTAGAATTAGAATTCTTCTAACTGGGAAAGTGAAAGAAAAATAGCATAGTGCAAAAAATGACACCATGTTTTGGGATAAATTGAAAGTATATTTTCAGAATGTTTCAGCAAAGTCCAAAAATAGTGTCTGGTTCAACTTTTAAAACTGCATTTGTTTATAAGAGGTTGTTTCTTATGGGCACAAAAACTTCCCTGTGAGGGTGACAGAGCACTGAACAGGCTGCCCAGAGAGGTGGTGGAGTCTCCTTCCCTGGAGACTTTCCAAAGCTGACTGGGCTTGTTCCTGTGTGATCTACTCCAGGTGATTCTGCTCTGGCAGGGGGGTTGGGTTGGACTAGATGATCTCCAGAGGTCCCTTCCAACCCCGACAACCCTGTAATAATAATGCTTCAATACTGCAGTAGGAATCATAATACACAAATTATTTGAGTCTTTTTTTACGCATTGGAAGACTGAACCATTAATGACAAGTTTCAATGATTTGCCACTATGATTCCTGACAAACCCTTGCACAATTCCTTTTTGAAAAAAAATTCTCTCTTGTGAAACATCTTTTTTTTTTTTAATTTTGACTACTACTTCTGGCTCCGAGTATTTTTGCAGCGTGTACTAGTGAAGTGCTTTGAGAGGTGTTTGGGGTTTTTTTTTTACATTGCTTGTTTTGGGTAGCTCCAGTTTAAAGCCTGGAGAATGTTGAAATTATATGGGCTGATTTTCAAGTCCTTTTGCATTCAGCTGATTATGCTGCTTAGATATTAGTTTTGTTTACTTTGGCTTTGATTTTGACTCGGTCTGGTTTTGGATTAAAGCTCTGTATTTAAGATGTCTGCAGCATGCTCAGTGGTTAGGATGCATGTGAGCTTCCAGGAACATTCAACCATAATCCAGCAAAATCTGTAAGGATTTTTTATAATTTTAAGCATATGAGGAGTTCAGTTAAATTCCAAGTGTTGTTCATACAGCCCAAGACATGAAGGCATTTCGAACTGAAAACGAGACCTTTAAGGAACACAGAAAATGCACTGATAATGTTGGACTTGGAAACAAGGCAGACGTTTGACCCTAATTTTACCCCATTTCAGTCTACTCTTCCCCTCCTTGCAAGAGGTTTGTGGAGGTTTACTGAAGGTACCTACCACAGACTGCCAGTTTTAGCATCGTCAGTGTTTGTATAGGAGCAACAATTTGTATCCTGATGTCTCCACGCTGACCATTGTTCTTGTCACAGAAATTCATCATAAAGTTGGACTCAGCGTGGTTTTCATAAAGAGACTTGCTAGTTCTTTGCCCAACGACACTGAGATTATTAGCTGCTGTAAAATGGTTGTGGTGGGACCTAAACATCAGTGAAGAATGCCAAGTGGTTTTCTTCGTCTGGCTTCTTATTTAATCTGACATTTGTTAACTACTTTTTCTTGACAGTAAGAAGAGTGGCTACTCAAGTGCTACACAATTACATTTTAGAAGATTCTACTCCTTGTGGTGACTGCTGAAATAAAACTCTGGCAGACAGGTATGTAAATACACTTCATGGTATTTCCCAAAGTCTTTCTGTGATGGCAAGGTTAAGGTAGTGTGAGCACCCTCTGGTGCTTGGGGACAAGAAATGTGGGGTGTCTGCCTTTTTCCTTATACCTAAACCTGAAAGAAATAACAGGAACATCTCGATGGCAAAGTGTCATTAAAACAAACATGATCATGATACATATGATATCAAAATTCAGTATGATGGGATTATGAAAGAGCTAGCTGCTAAATGTGTGTGAACTTCAGGACCTTACACATCCTTTGAGGGCTCAGATGCTTTTTATTCAAAAAGATTTAATTGGTTGGACTGATTCCTTTGCTGTGAGTAGGATGCTGTAATCAGGACGTAGGTTTAAATGGGCAATGTCTCCTTAAATTCTGTAGGAGGGTATTTGCACATGTGTAAGAACTGCCTGTGCTGTATAATCATATTATTTGGTGACTGGCTGTATCAACCTGGTGAATCAGCTAGATGGTGATTCAGTTCAGGATCACCATTAACCCACTGATTTTTATTGATTCCATTTCAATTTTGACCTTTGCTTGTATCATAATTTCAGTTTAGTAAAATTTTACATTAGAGAACTGCAGCACTATATTATATCTTTTCTCATTTTTCAGCTCTTAAAAAAGCCTGTGAAAAAAAGACAGAACTAGTTAGCCTTCCAACATAGCGGCTTGAACGAAAACTTCAAGTATCTAAACAAATGAGGCAAGGAATTGAGGCCCACTTGGATTTTTGTCAAAGGATAGATAATCTGCTATAACTGGCTTATCAGATCAGAGGCTTACTGTCCAAATCGAATGTGGTAGAAAATGCCTTCCGTGGCCCCAGAGCTAAAGCTAGAATGTTTAGGCTGTTAGGAATTTATGAGGGTTTTGGAGGCATGTAAATTAGGTTTACAAAACTTATTTCCAACTGTAATTACTTCATAAAAACAAATGATACTATACTGCACCTAGGCAACAATGCCAAACTAACAGGGCAGAATAAAGCATGCAGGCGTGCAAAAGAGAATGACACATAAGAGATAAGTAGTCATAATTTGTTTGCAGGCTTTGTTTCATGATTCTGTAACATATTTATCAGGAAAAAGCAGTGGGATTTCAAAGCAACTATTCTGGGCACTCCTCCAGAATTAAGTGCAGCTGTTTATGCCTTAAAGTCAATTATTTTTTTGTGTTTGTTCTCTAATCATGCGTTATTTGTAGATGCCACAAAACAATCCATGAAGAGCTGACAGAACAAACATCATTCCCTGTAGATTTTTTTAAATATTCATTGTATGCTTAAAGTTTGTATAAGGTCGTTCTGTGAACTCAGCACTACTGAAGGTGGAGAGGGCAGGAATGTGTGAATTTAAAGCCTTTTGGCGCTATTAAAAATCAAAGTCTTATTTATTTTTTAAATCGCTTGGTTTGTGTTTTCCCTTTCCTTCTGGCACACGTTACTGTTGGGATAAATCTGTTAAAACATGGGCTGAGTCAGTGTGAATCTATTGCACTGTGATCCTTTTCAAATTCATATTTCAAAGGATTTATCTCTGTCACGATAATGGTAGAAATCCCTGTGTCCATCCGATTCTGGCTTGCCTGCTGCTGGATCCTCAGCGTGAGAATTTCAGTAGTGGCTTAATTATTGATAGAGGGCAAATGTGATCCTTAGTTACACTGGAAGAGTTTCAATGAAGAATGCTCACAGCGATCATTGTGGTTTTCAGTTCAGTGTTGTGAGCTTTGGGTAGCCTGAGCAAAAGCCTAAGTCATCCACATTTTTACAAACATTTTTACAACTCGGGAAGGTGTGTTCAGATTCATTGCCTAAAATATGTATCAAAATTGCACAAATGGGTTCCCATGTGTCCATACCAGTTAAAGAGAACGTACCAGCCAAAAACCATCTCAGGTGCCTGTAGATGACACATCTGTATTGCAGCAGTACCTCTCCCTTCAGCAGAGCAGAATTTCCAGGGTGGGAATATCGAACTCTCCATACAGGATCTTGTAGGAGTGGCTGACTGTATGATGCCTGTGAGGAAATCCCTCTATTTTGTTCCCTGCTGCCTTTAATTATGTAAAAGCAGAGTCAAACAGGGGGAATAAACAGTCCAGTTGTGCCTGTTAAAACTTACCACTCTTTGTACTAGAAGAGAGAAGAAATATTCAGACACAAGGGCCAAAGCCACTGGTGAGACAAGAACAGCTGTGGCATTGTACAAGAAAAGGAAGGAGGAGGGGGGAGTACAGGAGTAAAACCAAACACAAATCATGGGGTGAGAAAGAAAAGATGTTCAGTAATAGGGAAACGTGTAAGAGAACAAGGGGGACAGCAGAGAAAGACCTACAAAAGGCCTGTTTTCTACTTGACTGCCCTTGTTTTGGATGTAGACTGCTCTCATACAATAAGATGCTGGCATTTAGGAATAAAAGTTCAAAAGGACTTAAAGGCAGCTTGTATTTGAAAATCTCTGCCTTGAGCCCAGTCCTTCTTTCCTATTCCAATTTTGATTATCCCAACAGAGCGCCTGATCTTGCTTTCATCTGGGTATGGGGCAAGCAGGAACTTTCTGCTGGAGTATGCAGTTCATCAGTAGCACTGGAGATGCCAAATTCAACTTGTATTTTTCAATGTAAATCAGAGATGATGTGGATGAAGTAAAATGAGAGTGAGAGGGGAGTGAGAGCCTGGATCCACTGCCCTGGTAGAGGCAGAGAATGGGAGTTGGTGTGCCCTTGCCCAGGCATCTCTGCTGGTGCAGAAACCCAAATGTCTTGCTGGAGATGTGCAATAGATGGACAACTGCTGGCCGTATCTAGCTTTTGGAGGGGGTTGTTTCATATTCCACCCCCTTTCTTATCCTTCAAAGCTGTTTGAGATGACATCTTCAACCATAATTGGCCCCATTCTCTTCCCATTTAAATCGACATAACTTCAGTTCCATTTACAGCCTACCTTCTTTATGTCTATTATATGCAGATGGAAATAACAAGCAATACAATCACAATGTTTACTTATTCTGTAGTATCACAAGCCTCCAGTTTTCCCTCTCACTGGTATAGAATCACAGACTGGTTTGGGTTGGAAGGGACCTTAAAGACCATCCAGTTCCAACCCCCCTGCCATGGGCAGGGACACCTTCCACTAGACCAGGTTGCTCCAAGCCTCATCCAGCCTGGCCTTGGACACTGCCAGGGGTGGGGCATCCACAGTTTCTCTGGGTATAGTGTATTATTTTTCTGATTCTCTTTTTAAGGGAAGGTTGGGGTTTGCTTCTGAAAGGACTAGAAAAAGGCTAAATCCCCTGTTAAGAACAAAGTGCTGAGCTACACAACAGCCCATCGCAATGACTGACACTGACCCAGGACGTGTAGCTCTGGTTCCCAGTGCAAACTACCATATTTTGCTACTTCAGGCTCTGCTAGATAATATGATACCTGGGACACGTACTTGTAAGATGCTTTATTTTGTGTCTGTTACTGATAAACTAGATAAAACCAGGAAATGTAGCAAAATGCTAAATAAATGCAGATCTCGTGTTTCTAGAGTATTATTCTATTAGCCATGTTCAGCTTTGACAATAAGCTGTTGCAGGGGGAGAGTAGCTAGAGTCCATGGAAATTTTCTTGCAATTGAAACTGGCTTACTTAGTATTGATTAAAATATTATTTAAGACATTTTGGAAAGATGACTATTTAGAGAACAGTGTAATAATTTAACCACCCATCTTAGTCCTCTCTATCCCTCACAAATTCCAAAAAAAATTAATGCCCATAAAATACAAGTTTAAGAAATGTCACTGCAGCATTGTCTGATATAAATTGCTTGATGCAGCAATGTCAGTCGAAGAATGAGTGATTGTTCTGTAGACAAATGTTTTAATGACTGAAATAACGAGATGCCGGGGGCCGGAGCACCTGCAAAGCGATGGGTGGGTTGAGTATTTAGATGCGAGCCTGAGTCTGGTATGTACACAAGAATCTGAAATGATGTTGCTAGGGAAAGTGAAGTACGGTGATAGCGGTCGACCTTTGCAGGCCCCTGGTTAAATCCACTGGAAAGGGTACCAGAATGAAGAATTATTATAGTAATTTTCATTAAAAATGCGTTTCTACTTTTCACCCACTCTGAACATCAACGTGGGCGTAATTAGCTGACAATGAAATGTAATTCAGAGCAGAGTCTGTGGGGAGGGCAGTGCTGCTACCTTCTCTCTACCTATAGGATGGAGTTAAATTTGAGTCCTGTTTTGATCCCATAGCTATGAACCTATCACCTTTCATAAATGCTAGTTTCATTTAAAAGTAATAGTTTTTGAGAAAAAAAAAAATAAAAAACCTACAATAAAACCCGCTATCAATTCATCCAACTGTTTGGTGAAATAGTAACTGTGTTCATGCAGCAGAAACACTGATTTTGGTTTTTGACAAGTTGGAAGCACAAAGGCTAGGGATGTATTTCTGCTTATACTCTTGGTTCAAATAAGGTATAATCCAAATAACTTCTATGAATCGAATTTTGGCCACAGTCCACCGAAACTGGACGTGTTCAGCAATGTTAGGAGGGCAATTGCAGGCGTGCGCTGGTGATTTCTAGGGAGAAATCAGCCAAGTAGATCTGTAGAACTATAAAAGTGCAAAAGTGATTAAAATCAGTTTCAGTCTGCAATGCAGTGTTCAGCTAAGGTCGTCCCATAGTTTCCATACATATTCCTGAGGTCCCATGCACAAAAGATAATGCACAGAATGCTCCTCTTAGCTCTGTTTTTCTTTGAGTGGCCTGGCAGGTGTCGTGATGACCTGAGCATCGTTTAAGCTGAAAAGAGGGGTTTTTGTGTATGTTAGTCTCTTGTGCCATTATCATACATTATATACAACATTAGAGATGTGTAGCGATCTATCTGTTTTTATAGGGGTGCTAACATTAATTTTTATGTTAGCCTTTGGTATGACACAGAATTTGTCTTCATTATTCCGAAATATTGTTTGGGAAAAAAACCCCACAAATCCGTTTATGTTTTCAATTTGCTTTGAACTATTTTTCAACAACTCGGGTCGAGACCTAATTTCTACAGCAATCTTCCCAGCATTTTATTGTTCACCAGTGACTTGTGCATGATTAAGGAATCCTTCAGGAAAATTCTCTGTATTCTTTCTATAACATCTCTTTCCCCAATGTCCCCCTTGCAGTATTTTTTTTTTTTTTTTTTTGGACAGGAGCTGGCATAAATTTTGAGGATGGAAAATGGATGTTCTACTTCAGAAATTGGCAAGTTCATTTCAACTACCTCCTTTGTAATCTTGCATTTTGTAAAACAACACAATACCTCAATCTTGTACATGTGCAAAACTTATTCATATGTTTGCAATACAGCGTCTGCTGGAGTTGTAATAAGACACTGTTTGATTTCAAGCCTAAGAATCCTCCCAAGAATTTTCATGCTGGCAAACATCTGAGTGACCTCATTCACCCATTCATCTGTTTGAAAATAAATACTTACTTAAAGAAATACTTTATATATATACATGCCTGCACATGCACACATGCATGTCTCTCAAACACAGAAGCCAATCAACTTTTTGAGGCTTAAAATTTAATACCTCTGATATAAGGTTTTTGTGAGTAAGGAAGCAGCCAAGTTGACCAAAACTTCTGGCCTTGCTGGAAAAGAGTATGTCATAGAGTCATAGAATCACAGACTGGTTTGGGTTGGAAGGCCCCTTAAAGCCCATCCAGTTCCAAACCCCCTGCCATGGGCAGGGACACCCTCCACTAGACCAGGTTGCTCCAAGCCTCATCCAGCCTGGCCTTGGACACTTCCAGGGATGGGGCATCCACAGCTTCTCTGGGCAGCCTGTGCCAGTGCCTCCCCACCCTCTCCAGGAAGAATTTCTTCCTGATATCCAATCAGCTTGTATGTGTGTTCAACTCAGAGCTCTTTAACAGATGACTTGCTCTAAAATTTCTGTGTTGATAGCGTGCTCTTTGCTGTTGGCTGTATAATGTATAGAGTCAAAATTGCCATCCCAGGTTTACCTCTCCAAACATTATTATGCTGGGTTTTGCAGTTGAAATAAACCGAAAGGATAACAACTTCAATTAGCAGTAAGTGTAGTGAATGGTTTACAACATCATAAAAGGCATAAAAATTTAGATTTTTGAACTGCAAAAGTATGACAAAGTCTATTAAACTCCATTAACACTACCTGTAGTATCTGACTTTCTCCGTGAAAGGTCTTGGATGTGCTGCTACAGTGAAGTGCTCCATTTACATGTACACTGTATAGGCACGTACATATATACATACACCCCATCAACCCAAAGCCTAAATAACATCAGGTTATAGGTTATCCATGGAGAATGGACTGTGTCCCAGTTTCAAAGCTCTGATACCGTCGTAACTCTTCTGTCCAAAGAAGTATCGCGGTATGGTTGTGACACAGGAATCAGCCTTTACAGACCAGCTGCAGCATTGCTGAAGGCCGTGAGCAAGCCAGAGTTGTCATCTTTAATCTATGGGCTCCCACACAATTCAGGTGAAAAGAGCGGAGAGCAGGTTGGGCTCAGGTACATGCCCCAGTCAGGGTAACTAGGGCTGTTAAAGATCTCTTCATGGGCAAGGACCCAGCACACAAAGCTCAGCATTCATAGAAATTTATTTGGGGGTAGGTTGTCTGAGGTTAGGATATGTCATCCAAAGAACACTTTGGGTAGTAGCAATGAATGCAGGAACCATAAGTCCCTGTTAAAGCAATTAATACATTTTTTTGGACCTTATTTAGGAGCTGGTGAAATCCTTGTGGGAAAAGACACGCCAGCTTTGGCAAAGGTGGTCGGCAAAGCAAGGAGGAAGCTGTGACACACGCAGCCAGGAGCAAGGCAGAATGGTGCCTTAGGAACGATGACACAAGGAGATTCTTCATCACCCTCGCTCTTCCCAAGCTCCAGGAGATTTTGAATGTTTTATGCCTTTATGGAGTCAGAATCATTTTTTTAGCAGCCTGTGGAACTGAAGCCTTTTGCTCTTCCCTCTCTTTTTGAGGCCTTGTTACCAGTGGTCTTCAGCTAACTCCCACCACTTGGGTGTCCCAGAGGCTTGCTTCCAACAGTGCTCCCAGGGCGATACCTTCTCAAAATTGTGTGTAAGGCAAAGGAGGTGGTAGCAGCACAACATTTATCAAAGGTTAGGTGAAAAATCCCTTCTTGGGATTCTCTGAGAATACACCAGGTGGAGCCACGAATGTTTGCTGAGACAATGTGCGATTATTTTTCTTGTTCTGCCAGAAAAGCTTGAAAAGGCCATATGAGTTAGGCTCTACTCTCTTCACTCATGATGCCTGCGACTCGCTTGGACTCAGTCCTGGAAATATCTCTGTGCTCAGTGGGTGTGACCCCAATTACTCCTTGCTTTTTCTCCTTCTCTTCCCCTCCTTAAATACTAGTGGATTTTCTTCTTTACATTTACATTATGACTAAGAGCAATAACCCCCTGCCCTTCCCAACAACTCAATACATGAGTCTGCAATCTGCCATCTGATATGGGACATTTTAAGCCATATTGAACTGCTCTGTATCTTGTTTAGCTAATCTGTTAATAGAACTGAGTGGACAAGGCTAAAAATAGATCTGCTTCTTAAAGCAACAATAGTTTCATTTCAAATGAAAAAGTAGCTTCTATTGATCCTGCCCTTATCATGCTGGAGCCTTCTGATGCTGTACATGTCTAAATTAATGCAGGTAAAAGGCCCTTTTGAATAGTAATGTGTTTTCCACCGTTGCTCCTTGCCTAGCTCCTCTTTAGTTGTCATGATCATCTTGTAGGGTCCCTGACCAGTCCGCTGCAGTTCCTGCTCCCATGCAGTGAAATGTGAAATTGCAGCCTTCTGCACCAGGAGTGTGAATGGCTGGTGCTGAAGCGAGCATTGGTGCGTGTAATGGCCGTGGCCATGAAAAGGAAGTTTACAGCAAATCACCCTATGCACCAGCCGTGGGAGAAGGTCATTATGGGGCTGATACTTGGACCCAAGTTACAATTGGTGCATTAAAAATATTTTATCAGACTCAAGGCTGAAGCCGACAGTCATTCTCTTTTAGAAGTTCTGCACCAGATGGGGTGAAGGCCATGTTCATATCACTGAACGCTTCTTGACTGATGGTCTAAATGATCAATTACATATTTTTAATAGTATACTTGTGCGCATCCGGCCAACTGGCTGTGATTTTCTCTAACCCAAATGCCATCTACAGCAGTCTCTCAATAAACATATTATTTTTAGGTCAGAATTACCAGCAAATTGCGAATGTATTTAGTACTCACTGGTTTGGATTATCTTACCTAAATGTTTGAAGTCTTCAAATTGTTCTTGAGAAAGGCATTTAAATTTCAAGATCGTTTAAAGCTTCTGATATATAGCACTCTCTGATAGCAGGAAAGACCAGAGGACTCTCAAAGGGCCATTCCCTCAGCAGTCACAAATCATTTAGGTAAGTTCCCTTATTTCTATCTCTTTCTGGAACTTCGCAACTTTTTCGGAAAGTTTTTTTGGTTTGGAGAGAAAAGAAACAACTCCAAACTCAGCTTTTGACTCTGAATTGGCTATTTTTAAGACCACAGTTGAGTTCGGCTACTCGAGTTCTTTATAAAACTTACATGGTGGTCTTTGTGTACGACATGAGAATAGCTGTATAGTGGGTTTTCCTCTAGCCTTTTCTCTCTCAGCTTTGCAACTTGCCTTCTTTGTATTATTTACCCTTTTTTTGATCCTTCCCCAGCATTCTTCCAAATGGAGCTCAAACCAAGAACAGTTGATTTAAAAATCAAACCTCCAAACTCACAGACCCCCCTGGTGATTTTTGACATTAGTTTAAATGAGCTGAAACATCCCTAAGAAATACTGTGAAGTGGCATGCAAGCCCCATGCACTATTTGGCTTGGTGATGGGGTGTAAAGTAAACTTTTGAGCCACCTTTGAAAAAACCAGCCCTGTAAGCAGGACAGGGTTCAGCCACACTCAGGGTAAGGGGCAGCTGGAGTCACTGTGCTGCAGTCAACAGTGCAAAGGAACAGGTCTCAGCCCCGTAGTGAATCCGTGCGTACTTGCAGAAATACAGTCTTATGAGCGTGTGTTGGCAGAAGAGGAAGAAAGAAGCCGTTTGTGTGCTTAGAATGATGTGTACGTGGCCACTGTGTATGGCACAGGGGAGAAGGCTGTGCTGTATCAGTGGCACAGTATGTTTTCCTTAGTGTGTCTGCTCATTCGGCTGACAGCACAAAGTTCGATCCAGGAGTGGTGTTAGGAGAGGGGAGCTGACAACAGCCGAAGCAACGACAGAGAAGGAAGTGACTCTGGGGATGATACCTGTGTCCTTGAGAAAAAACTGCCGGTGAGATGATGATAGCGTTTGTTATTTCTCTTTTCATTAAGCATCACAATACATACACTGCGTAGTTTAGCATGGAGTATGGGAGTTTGTTTAATGAGGCAAAGAGAGTAAGAGCAGAATTTCTCATCTGCTATGCTACTAGCGTCTTTCTCAGGTCATACATCCCAAACCAGGAGCATTCCTTTTTCAGCACAAGTGTTAGAGCTTACTTGTCTACAGGCAGTATCAGTCAGTATTCATCAAGAAACGCCAATCACCGATGTCTGGGACTGATCTGCTAATACAGCACAAAAGCCTAGGTTCAAAAGAGCACCAAGGCATGAAAGTCCCTTGCCAAGGTGACCTGTGCAGCGGGTTTGGGGTTGTTAGCACTTAGAGAAGTGAAGCATTCACCAGGGCCGTGCACCTGAGGCAAGGGCTTCTGTAACAAGTGTGTGACGGAGATGCTCTTTCCTAAACTCGGGCAAAAGCAACTAGACATTTCAGAAGGATGCTGCAGGTCCTTGCTCCCTGATTTTGTGTATATTGGCACAGATACTGTGCCTAGGTGGAAGGATTATTCTGACTTTCTGGATGAGCTTCTAGTCACAGGCAGTGCTTTCACTCTGTTAACACCATATAACAAAGAGAGATGCAACAGTTTTCATCTGGAGAGAGATTACATTAATGCACTGTGCTACCTGGGATCCACCCCACCAGGGAAAATGGGAAGCTAGTGACCCTGTAACTACAGGAGACTACCTAAGTAGAGACTCCTGATGTGAAAGGAGCACAGTGTGGAGGACCGTGGGTGCAGCATCTCCTCAGTCCTTGCATACAGACATTGTGTGCACTCAGGGTAGCAGCAGACACATTGCCACTGTGTGTACACAGAGGGGACTCTGCAAATGTGACCTTTTATGTCTCATCATGGGGAATTCGACTCAGGCACTGCTGCAGTTATACTGACTCATGGTTTCTTCTTTTTCTTCTTATCAGCTTATATGATCTCATTTCGGTATTTTTGGTGGATTCTCTGTTTGCTCGAAAGGCCGGGAGAGGAAAGAAGAAAACATTCCTGTTCCACGCTCCCTGGTATGTAGATAAGCCCCACATTCTTCAATCAGATTTTTAAAATTGGAATTTTGCTGCTGTTATAGTTTAGCCTCAGGCTGGCAATTCGGCGCTTCAGTCACTGGGGTACCTAATTGGAAAAACTACAGAACAGAAAAGAGAGTCAGGAGGGGAGGGGTGGGGGTGGATCACATTTCTACCAAATAACCAAGTCCCCCAGCACACAAATTCAACCAAACTTTAACTATCCATATTTTTCCCCTGAAGAGAGTAGGAGAGAAACAAAGAGATTATGCCCTGATGATGGAGTCTCTAGAAAAGTCTAAAATCTAATAACACTGACTTCCCATCCAACCTCTCACACGTGTCAGAGGAAAATGTCCCTTGCTAAATACAGTGGAAGTTCAGTTGGGCAGGGTAATTTATTTTGGTTTTTAACACTGCTATTCCCACACACACTTGCTCTATATGGCACATATGTACATAGATGATATATCCCTAATTCACAGGGGTTCAGTGCAAAAACTAAAGAATTTTCTCAATTTTGGGCCACTTTTCAAAACTGAAAATGAGCCACACCAGTGCCACCCACTCTTGGTATGGGTGGGAGTGTGGGTGGATGTCACTGGGCTTTAAACTTCTTTGAGCACTATTAGAAGACTCCAAGGCTTCCTTTCAGCCTATAGAATCACAGACCGGTTTGGGTTGGAAGGGACCTTAAAGCCCCTCCAGTTCCAACCCCCTGCCATGGGCAGGGACACCTTCCACTAGACCACGTTGCTCCAAGCCTCATCCAGCCTGGCCTTGGACACTTCCAGGGATGGGGCATCCACAGCTTCTCTGGGCAACCTGTTCCAGTGCTCCCCACCCTCTCCGGGAAGAATTTCTTCCTGATATCCAATCTAAACCTTCCCGCTTTCGTGGGGAGGTTTATGAGAGCTGTCCTGTGGAATAATGCACCCGTAGGAGCCCAGCATTATGTGAACAGGACTTCTGGGATGCAAGGGCCAAGGACCATCCTGCACCGATGGTCTCACATTGTGAGATTTTCTATGGGGGTTACTTAAGGAGCTGTGGGCAGGCAGCATCTCTGGAGACCTGCTTTGTTGTCCATGTTATTTTGGCTCTCCATTCCTCACCTTCCCAATTTTATGAAGCTGTTGCCATGGTGCAGGACCTGCATCTCTGTGGGTACGTACGTATAAATGATGCACCAGTGTCTGCTCTAGTGAGGGGGGAAGTTTATCACACAGCATTCGCCAGTGTCAGTTTAAGAGAACATGTTAGCGTGGTAGGTGTGGTAAACGGGGTTTTTATAATATGCTGTTGTAAGCAGGTGACTTTAAAATCCAGGTCTGTTGTGTTTTTTGTTGTATATGTGAGTTTACTTAGAAACTTGTGTTAATTGAAAGGAATGCTTTTACTCAACCAGGACTTATTGACCACTGACAAAAAATGTGCACTCGACGAAGCTTAAATTACATAATTGTTCAAGAAGGACTAGTACCTCCTGTGGCATCTTTAGTTAGAGGGAAGAGATGGTCACATTAATCAGGACTTCTGAAGATGCTGATAACGATAATTCTTTTCTAATGTAGTGTTATAACTCTCAATTGTTTCAGATTAAGCTGAGAAAACGGGAAGAGTTAGAAGATGGTACACATTTTAATAGAAGCAATAATTCTGCTTGAAGGATTGTCTGAATGCCGTGCTGAGGAAATGAAACCAATAGATCCCATTTTACTGAATACAGCTATGTAAGAAGAAAAGGTCATAGTCTTGGGCCTAATTCTGTTACTGTTTGAAAGCTGATGTTAGTATTTTTCAATTTATTTTATGCTTTTAAAATAAGGAGTAATCATTACATACAGATGTGGTGATTACTGCAAACGACAAAAGGTTTTCTTTCTTTGGATCAAGTGCTGTGAGCTTGTCAGGCAGCGTGACTCAGCTGCCTTCCGCTGTCCTCGGTTACGTCAGCGTACGCCAAGTAAAGATCCAGCTCACCGTATTTCTTTCCTGCTGCTGATTATTTTGTGCTGATGGGCTGTTAGCTATTATGAGCTACTCAGCCAGCTCGCATGCATTGAATTCATACCCAGAAGTCTTGCTAAGTGAGTACTAAAAAGTAACTGCCTTTGAATTTTCATGAGCTAAGGATCCTGGGTCAGATTCTCATTTAGTCTAAGGCACCTCTAGATGCTGTGGCATTTTCAAGTGGCCTTATTGTGGATATAAAATAACCCTAGCCTTTTGAAGAATGATGCCACGTGATTTCTCCTAGCTCTTTCATTTACCATAAGCACCTTGCAGGCTGATACCATTTTCCTTTATATTGTTTCCTTTTGGGAAGTCTTAAGTGGTGAAATCCTTAACGTAGGCCTGTGGCCGGTAGCCTCCGAACCTCAGAGGAAAGGGATCCCTGCCAAACCTCATTAGCACTGTCTGTTAGTACCTACTATGTCGTTACAAAATCTGGAGCTATTTTAGTGCTGTACCAACTGTACTGTAATGTTTAATAAATAATACATTATTGGTCAAACTCCTATTTGAGGAGATGTCTACAGCTTTTAATTAGCATCTTCCAGTATTCTCCTCTAATTAAAAAGGAGTCTGGATCTCAATGACCATTTATAGAAGATAAGAATTGAAAATACTGTTAAAACTTCAAACTCTCATTATTTTCATGCAACTAAAAATCTGTCCAGCTTAGATAATTTGAAGTCATAGGTATGTAAAATCATCACAGCCAGTAACTGGAATGCTTTTGGCTGACAACACCCTACTCTCTGGTATGGAAATACTTGCCTGTTCTCATTATTGGGGTGGCACACTGTATAGGACAATTTGAAAGGTTTAAGAGTTAATAGGGTTAATACACCTGGCATGGTGTTTATAATCCCTTAAGGAAATTCTCCCTCTCTGTGAATTCTGAAGTAGTGCTGTTGCATACCTTTTGCCATTTATAAGGCAGTGTTGCCTAATTGTTTTCCATGAGAACAGAACTCAAGAACCATTGGTTTCAAATCCCTTGTCTATTCCTAGCCCATTCTGAGTCTTGGGGAAAACCCAGTACCTCAGTTTTAGCTCAGAAAAAGCAAGAATAACTAATTACCCCAATCAACAAGGCTTTGCAAAAATTACTGTACTCTTTTTAAACAAACATTATCTTACTATATAAGTGCTAAGTGTTCTATGGTAGCATCTACAACAATTCCATAAGCTTGAATAAAAGAAAAAAAGAAAGCTACCATCAGAACTTGTGTTTCCTAAAAACTGAGATAATTTTGAAAAAAATATTCCTATGTTCTTCCATTAGGCCACTTCCCACCCCCGTGGGGTTTATGCTCTACAGGCACACGTTGCTCTACAATTATACCACTTACTTCCCCAAGGTTTCTAAGAAACTCTGGTTGAAAAGAAAATTGTGCTGCCACTACCTTTTCTGTATGTATTTCTGTGACTACGCAGAGGATCTCATTCTTCTGGAATATTAATCTACTTCATTTCATAAGCATCAAAATGAAATTAATATTTGCAAAGGTCAAGTTACAGTATATGGCAGGAAAAACATGCCAAAAGCAATTAAAATTACTAGGGCTGGATAGGAAAGTCACACACCCCACATATTGCTCACAGGTGCTCAGTGTGAAGCCCAATCCAATAAATGTCAGTCCAGTCATTTACATGAGGAGAGTGCCAGTCATGTAAAAAGAAACAGGAGAACAGATGCTTTCTGAGAAACAAACCCAATACAAATAAGCTCCAAACTGATTATAAAACATTCACACTAAACAAGTATTAAATCGCATGTGAGATGCATTTTGGGATTCTGCGAATGTTTTGTCTCCATTTGGGATTCAGTGAATGATTGTAAAGCAAAGCAAGAGGAAAATGATTTTTAGTGCTTTTGGAAACCTTGCCTCTGTATCTCTGTGGGTGTGGGGTTTTTTTTAATTTTGTTTTAATTCCTTTGCCTTTCTCTCCATGTTCCTTGAACTGTGATTCTGAAAAGGCCAAAATGTCCACCAAGTATGGTGAAATTTAAGAATATAGTCTATGGGGGGTTTTTTAATTTTTTAATTTTTTTTTTTTTTGTGTAAGTGCTGAGGACTAAAGGCTCGACTTGAGCATGTGTTTTGAAAGGCTTACACACCCCCGACTTTTCGGAACAAGGACTGGCTTTAAAATCTGCTAAAAACCCCAAGTGATGTGGGTTTAGTGTTTACTGAAAACATTTCATGGTTAAAGCTATTACCCGTGACAAGAGGGAGCCCGGTTGCTCTGCTACCCACGCTTCCCTTCCCTTGGGGCCATTGTTGTCTGCATGTGGCACCATCACGGCTGGAGGATCTAGCGCAGGCTGAGAACTGCTCGAGCACAAGAGTGTTACGTACTCCTCGGGTGAAAGAGTTTGTAACTGGTACGTAAATGTTTACAGAGTCACTTTTTTTTTTTTTTTAAATTGATGTTCTGCTTCCTGTAAGCTAAAGGTCTTGAAGAGGCCATGGATTCTGCTCTGGTGACATTTTTGGTAGTAGTCCACTTTCACACAGAGCACAAGCACCTCTGGATATAGGCATCCTAAATGGATCCAGCCTACAGTGCTGCTGGCCACTTCCGGCCTGCTGAGATTTCTGAAAAACTGGAATCAAACACAGCTGAGCTGAACAGATTTTTAAAGGAAATTCAGATGTGGATTTCATTCTGGGTTATTTTATTTATCCCAAATAAATGCAGAAGCCCTAAAAGTTCTGGAAGATGTAGACCTCAAGCTTGAAATTTTATACTCGTAAAGACTAGTGCAGAGTTAGTAGCAGCAAAACTCACCAGATGAGTTGTCTCAGCTCTGACCAGACAGACCACCCTTTTGGATAAAAAGCTAAATTGTGTTCCTTGCTCATTTAATCCCCTGGTTTTCTGCTGAAAGGGTCGGGAAGGGACTCATTCCCACTAGCAACTGGGCTGAAGCCACGCATTCGTTTCATATATACCCCTGAACAGATCTGTGATACTAATGATTTTCAGACTCTATGAACTGGAGTTGGATCCGACCTTGTGACCAGGAGGTTAAAGGCTCCAAATCCAATTACTGAACCCCAGAGACACCAAGTCACTTTTGCTTAAACGTGACGTCAGCACCGATGAAAACTGTGGTGAGCTCTTGTATGCAGCCACGTAGACCAGCGACATGCAGGCGAGTTGCTAGGATACGCCCCTTTCAGAAAACGTGTTTAATCTCTTCTCCTTTTCCAGACATGGTATTCGTCTTTCTTCAGAAAGGGAGTGTCGTGTAGTTGAGAAGGATCCTGTACACATAAAATACACAATACTGTCCTCGGCACTCTGCATATGTTGAGCATTTGAAAATACGGGGTGATTCCCAAGGGAAAAATTGGCTGCTGCACGTCGTTTATTCATGGCCTATCTACGACTGACATTTGATATTCAAGATTCATGCTTAGCAGCTGGCTGATGCCACCTCTTGCCAGTCTTCCTTTTGCTGGTGCTGCTGTTCTGTCACGGCTGAGAGTGACACACACATGCACGCAGGCAAAGAGTGCCTGACAAAATGTAAATGCACAGGGCAAGAACATGAACAGTTCTGCTTCTGAGTCACCCCGTGTACCCTTCTTCCTCGCTCCTGTGGCTGTGTGATGGCAAAGGTCTGGTTGATGTGCGAGGAAGAGCTCACCTGTAGGCAAGTTCTGCGACACTGGTGGGCAACGGGGTGTTTTAGAGAACTTGACTTTAGCTGGCAATTTTGAAAGAGCAGAGGGGGTTAACTAGGGAAAACCAAGAAAGACAAAAGCACGACAGGAAAAGGTAGAACCTTAACAGTAGCAGAACCCCTGAACTGATAAATTACCTTGATCTCTGATGGAGATATCCGAGAAGAACTAGGGTTCAGCCATGTTTTGTACACAGAGCTTTTCTTGAGGATCTGCTATAGACCTCTTACGTTATGATTATTTGAGGGTTTTGGAGGGACATTAAAGTCCTGTAATATCAACTAATAAGTGTGACCTTATGAGTGAGAGGTTATGCTGTGCACAGTCACACTGCAGAGCCCCAGAACTGGATGCAGTACTCCAGATGAGGCCTCACCAGTGGCAAGTGGAGAGAAAGCATCACCTCCCTTGGCAGGCTGGCGGTTCTCTTGCAGATGCAGCCAGAGTACTGTTAGAAACCCACTGAGAGCGCTCTCTGCCCCACTGCCCAGCACACTGATGAAGATGTTGGGCAGTATTGACCCCCGGGGGCCTTGCTTCAAGCTGGACCTTGATCACAAGCCACAGGGCCTGGTCATTCAGCCAGTGTTCAAGGTGACTTCACAGCACACTTTGGAATCAGAGAAGAATTGAGCAAGGGACTATTGGCTCATGTTACCTCAGAGTTGAAGGTATTCAGAATGCCAAAGCTTTTTCCTTTTTTTCAGAGAGACTTCTACCTTTGACAAGATGACCTGTCCAGAAGACTATAAAACCAGCAAATAGTAAATTTCTGAACTCCTCTGATAAATGCGTGATCAGACATGGCATTGCTGTTGAGCACATTCTCATTGCTGAGACATACAACATAAATATCAATAATTACAATTTAACTACTGCTATAAATAGCACTGTATTCAGTTTTGTTTTATAAAATAATTACAGTCTCTGTGGATACAGGAACAATTTATGTGTGTTTACAGTATTACTGACTGTTATTCTGAATGAATTATGATAAAGGTCTGTTCCTCCTTGGGTGAAAATCATTTGGCCGGTTTCTTCTCTGGAAAATTCTCCCAACAACCACTACTAGTACATATAAAAACTAAAAAGGACAAAGGAACATTACGTAGGGAGATATGGCACAAAGAGAAGGGTAGAGACCAGAAAGGAGATGTGATAAAAAGGCAATATCTAAAAAAACGTTTTGGCTAAGGAGAGTGATGTTTTTCCCCCTGAACAAAGGCAGGAGCAGTAGGCTCAGGATGTCTCATTTACAATCCTTCTCAAAACCACACTCACATTCACACACTGAATGAGCTCTGCTCCACTGGAAGTGTTTATTTCCACCGCCAATGGGCAGCTTTATGTAGCAGATGAATACTACCAGTAGCTAAATACTGATTTATTTCCTCCATTCCTTCACATGTGAGAACTATATGGACTGCAGTAACTGGAATATCAAAGAATGGCAGCTGCAGATCTAATGTTAAATTAAACTCTTTTTATTTATCCAAGTGAAAGTCACAAATATTTTGCTGCTTTGAAGTGTTTGAAGTCGATGCTGTTCTTCATATGCATTGGTTTGCGTTGTGTCCACAATGAATCCTCAGACCAAGGCAAACAGATTCATACGATCATACAGTCATTTAGGTCAGAACAGACCTTTAAGGTCATTAAGTGCAACCATAAACCTAACACTGCCAACTCCACCACTAAACCATGTCCCTAAGTGCCACATCTACACGTCTTTTAAATTCCTCTTGCTCCCAGGGGTTGAGCATGGGCTCTCATGGCAGCAAAGTTGAAACAACAACTGCATGCACTGCTTGTCAGAATGGAGTGCTGCATGACAGGAAAAGCTACTGTAAGCCAATTAAATAAATTCATCTGAAATAAATTACCACACCTTAGGAACTTCAGTGTTTGGGGTGAATATTATACATAGAATAACATATTCTTACTTAATTTGTTCTGTTTAAAAAGATAGAATGCTGTCTTTTGAAAAGGATCTTTTTTCGACAGCCTGGAAGTCAAAACTTGATCCTCTATTAATTATTTCCTAGGAAAAACCAGGACTAGATATCCATTTGCAGAAGTGAAGGGGATAAATTTCATATATTGTGTGCATGAATATATTTTCCACTGGGATAGATTTCAAACAAAACAATGAGGGGGGAAAAAAAAAAGAAATATATTTGTTCTAAGGAGCTAAATGAGGGCAGAGGCTAGAATGGGAGGTGAACATGTCTGGGCTTGGTTTCTTGTTTTGGGGGTTTAATGCTAGATGCAGCCTAGAGACTCCTGGGGATTATAAAAAATTGAATTTTTGTGATGAAGGATTTTATGGCATTTCTGGAGTATGAAATGTTCTCAACCATTGCTGCAAGCTCAGGCAAGCTTAACATCATCTCCTCAGCATGATTGGCTATTTCATTATGCAATAGAGAAGCAGTGGAATTTGCTTAAGATTTAAAAAGAAAGCTTCATATGCAAGGGGCAATTTACTAGGATTTAAATGTCTCTAAAGGAAAGATTTAAATCTGTATAGGAAAATATAGGCACATTTTCTCTATTACCATTTCTAACTCTTCATGTATACACTGTAAATCTCCAGAGGAATATGTGCAGGACTTCATTCTAGAGGAGTGTACACAGTAGGTTAGTATTTTACTTTTTGCCCAGGAGGAAAAGTGAAAAGGACAGTATTGCCTTCAGAAGAATTTGTGCTGAATTAATGACTTCGGTGTTCTTCCAAATACTGGTGCAAACAGTGACAATAGAACGTTATTTTTATTTGTTAGACGTCTTCCCTCTAAAGTTTAATTAAAAAAAAAAATCAATGCTGTTGATGTTCAGATTTTCATCACCGAGTGCCAGACCTTGTGCCCATCTCCATTCTAATTTGCACATCGTGGGGCAGTCTCTGTAGGTGAGGCAAGCTATAATGAGCAAGCAAACGGTTCCTGAGATCCATTAGATCCCACAGGTTGCACTGCGTCTGTCCAGGCCACTTCCAATGCATCTCGTTTGACTGACCAGGACCGGGTATGGCTATCTACAGGTAGAGAGCAGAGGTATCGCCGTCAGGAATCGAGCCTCGTGGGTGCTCTAATTTACACCAGACGGACAGGCAAATACACACTAGCCATGGATCAGGGAAGTAAAAGTTTAGCCTAAACCCACCTTTCTGCTGCTTATAGAATCACAGACTGGTTTGGGTTGGAAGGGACCTTAAAGGCCATCCAGTTCCAACCCCCTGCCATGGGCAGGGACACCTTCCACTAGACCAGGTTGCTCCAAGCCTCGTCCAGCCTGGCCTTGGACACTTCCAGGGATGGGGCATCCACAGCTTCTCTGGACAACCTGTCCCAGTGCCTCCCCACCCTCTCCATGAAGAATTTTTTCCTGATATCTAATCTTTTGTTATTGCTTCCATTTCTGCACTGGAAGAGACTGATCTGTCTTAGCAGTGTATCCCCTTTACTTTCCAACACACACAGAAATACACATTTGAATACCAAACTCTGCACTACTTTTTGAGTCAAAACAGTCTCCTTTGGCATGTGAACTGCATGCACGTCTTCTGGTGGGAGGTATCCTCCAGACTGAAAAATGCACCCCAGTCGCTCTCTCTTCCCCCTGCCCCAGTGTTGGGGTGCTGAGACCAGTGTCTGGGCCCTGTTGCTGGTTAAGCTGTGAGCTGCTGAGCATGAGGGGGGGGGTCACTGATGCGCTTTGTGATAAAGTCGGACTGACAAACTGTTAACGGACCTTCTTCCGTGCCCAGAGCTCTGCATCCGTAACAGGCATACGTAACGAGAGCAGAGTAAAACCCACAGCCCCTTTGGGGTGAAGTATCAGCACTGGTTACGTCAGCGATCCCAAACACAGCTCTCTGAGAGTTTAAGACAGGACAGACTGCTGTTTGATTAGATGCACTCAGAGAAAGGGAGGAGCTGGGCTGCAAACCAGGATGACTAAAACTGATTGCAGACGTTGTGGGATCTTCCTGCAGATGGTTGGTGATGCCAGACCCCTGCGCAGGTGTCACCAGAAGGCAAAGCTGTTAGGGACCTTGAATCCCTGGGAAATGAAGGTAGGGGAGTTGTGAAATTGAGATTTGACACCACAATTAAGAATGTGTTTTCTGTTAATATAAGCACATTATTTTAGGGGGAAAAAAAAAAAAGGGTTTGCTTTATGAAATAAAAACCTTGCACTGGATGTGGGAAAGGCTATGGAATTAGCGTTGATGGCTCACTGAGAAATGAATCTGTACCTTTTTTTCTTTTTCTCCCTTCCTCTCCCTCTTTTGTACACCTGGATGATGAAAAAGGTTTTTTTTTACTCTGTATGAACTGCAGGTTTAAAGGCTGTTAATTAAAACTAGTGTTTTGATGCTATTGCACAGGCTACTTAATCAATTAGCTGTATTTGCAAAGCACTTTTAAGGACTAATTACTGCCAAATAATAAGTGGGTTTCTTTTATTAACTTTCAGAAACGGAGGATGTGAAGAGGAGAGGAGCCTGGTGTCAGAGCTCAGCAGGCAGCTTCTGTTCTTCGCTCATTCTGATTCAACAAGAGCAACCAGGTCAGAGTCCTGACACAGCGGAGGTTTTGTGTAAAACAGGGCAGTTACACACCTAACAGCTGTTTGGCTTTGCGTTTGGAGGTGTGCTTTTTTCAGGCCTGGGTGGGCTTGGGCTTGTGGTAGGTTAGGTGAGACAGCCTTTTCGTAGTTCTGGGAGCATGTGGTTCAGATGCTTCAGCAGGGGGTCAGCGGTGTGTCGGATCTGCTGCCGGATCAGCACGCCGCACTAGTGAGGCGGTCGAGCAATGGCCACGTGCTGGCACTGTGGCCCAAGCAGGCAAACAGGAGTCTCAAAGTCGACCATTCCCTCTTCTGCCCACGCAACACTGCTGTTCAGCACCCGCAGCGGTGGCAGACCACCAGACGCAGATCTGACAGGCTCCAGTTACACTCCGTTTTCCTTGCTGGGAAAGGACAATAGAGATTCACGGTGCATTAAACGCAAAGTGAGGGGCGTCGGAGAAGGAGATATTCTTCGTTCAGGTACTAATCGCAACGCTGCTTGATGTCTGGCATGAATGATTTCTGGACAGTCAGGCGATTGAACCATTGACAGAAGTGTTAAAAGCAGGGGTGTAATGAGAGTACTGGTGAAAATAATAGAGAAATTGCACAGTGGTTTGTGTCTAGGAGAGGGAAGAAGACCAGGAGACATTTATTCTCGTCTTGGCATGGTGGGTGTCTTTGCAATATAAAGCAAGCAGCTACAAAGGGAAATATTTCGGATCTCAAGAGAAGGATGCTGTTATTGTCAGCAGTTCCATACTGTGAAGAGCATGCAATAATTCACCAATGGAGATATGTTCTTAACTGCTTCCCTGAATAGAAATTAAATGATTAAGTTAAGATTCAATCCTGTCTTTGGTAAATACAACAGCAGAAAGCTGAGTAGTACTTACACTCCTGAGTAGTTGTTTTGACTTCAGTGGGACTCTCTGGGAGATTTATCTCTAACTTTGGCATTAAAAAATTGCAGGACTGGACTCCAAGCATGCTAGAGGGGCAGAATGAAGAGCTTATGATTGTTCTTGCTCTGCTGTTATTCTGTTGTCACCCACCAAGGCACATAGGAAAAGGGGAGGTTTTGGAGAAATCTTAGAAATGGCAGAAATAATTTAAAAGAATATATTACACATCTCCCTTTGTCTTCAGTGTTATCGAAGTCATAAAAAAAAAGGAATATAAAAATTGAGGATGGTGCGTTCACTCCTCTGCTAAAATACATTACTTACGTGCATAAATAAGTCTGTGTTTATAGCTCAGATTTTTAACCTTAACATGCAATTTCTTTGCTTTTGTGAGAGTTAGGAGGAAGATGAACGTCTCTTAGATGCACCAACGGTGCTTGTTAGCCTATTACCTCTTCTAAGGCATAAAAGAATAAATGCATAAAATTATATGAACAGAACAATATACCTTGTGGTGGAAATTCAGGTCATATGTTTACATGTCAATACAGTCAGATTACTGAAGAACTATTCTAATTAATTGTGTAAAAACGCTTGCAGACAGGTAGTGGACTAGTTGCTCTGACCTATTACATCCCCTTGCACAGTTGCAGCAGCACCAAAGAGCAAGTAACTTTACGGAAACACCCAGGGATATCTTATGAATGCTTGTTTTTCTCTAGCCCCTAGCCCTTTGTAGTCTTCAACACGGTAAGTACATCTCCAGATATCTGGCTGGCTCACTAGGATTTGGGGCAGCAGTGATTTTTAACAGCTGTGCCCCTTCTCTAAGCTTACCTTAGGGTCTCGTTGTAGCAAATCATATCCAGATATGAAAACTGGACATTTTACATCTGGAAACTGCTCATATCAGTAATTCTACTGTTTCATGTGTGTAAGTGCTACTTAGTCCAAGTCTAGAACCTGCCATTTTTCTCGTCATTAATAGTGAGCCTGGGTGTGCTGCCTTCTGCATGAATCATAGAATCATAGAATGGTTTGGGTTGGAAGGGACCTTAAAGATCACTGACTATTGTCCAATGCTGGACAGTAACCACTTAGCAAAGAAAAGGTCATTTGAAAAGCTGGTGTTTCTGAGGTTGCAGTCTGCCTGCCTAAATATAAACCCACTAGTTTCATCTACCTGGCCTGTTAAAGAACCACAGATTCTCATTTTCATGAAACCTACACGTGCCATATTTCAGCCTAAACCACACTTTTACACACAGGTTACAAAGCCTTAGAGACACATTCCCATTGACTATGGCAGTGTGGACTGTGCTCTCCTTGGATTTAAGCGCTGCTGTTTATAAAAGTCTTGGTGCTAGATGCATCCTTCCATTAAGACAGATGTGAAGCACAGAGAGATGAATGGTTCAGCGTCGGTGTAAAGAGAGAATCAGTCCCGCAGGCTTATGAGAGGCTGGATATGGGGAAAGACACAAGAAATCCTTGTGCTGAAACTCGGTTGGTTGTTCCCATCTTATATGAACTCTGAGAGTCCATAAAACAAGGCTGATATTTAATCCCCTTTTGAATCTGTTTGCTTTGTGGTGGTATCATGAAGTAACTTTGCTGAGTAGAATTCCAAAATCTTCATTCAGTGTCTTGGATTTGCCCCACATATCAACGAAGATTTTATACTGCCCTTGGAAAATGATTATTTAGAACTCTGTTTCTTTGGAGAGAAAAGAGGTTTTATACATTTTTAAGTGCTGGTCATCTTTTTTGATCTCTCTGTTTTTTTTTTTTCCCCCTATGATGATAATAACCATGGTGACTTCTGACAGATATGTTCACCGTAGTTTTCTTTTCACTTTCTAACTAGAAAAATGGACCTATTACCTTAGAGTAGAAAGGGGTTCTTCACCTGAATCCTGTTGACAAGAGTGCAAGCACTAAAAACATTTTAATGCCCCGAACACTTCTAATGGAAAAAAAAAAACAAACCAAAAAAGGGTTTGTTGACTTCACCATTATGTTTGTAACAGACATTGTTGGGGAAGAAGTCTCAACTGAGCATCATTCAGTGTCAGGTTTTGCATCTTATTTCATGCTTTTGACCCTCCTCAGGGATGTTCCGTAAGGGCTAACATTTGAATGCTCTCCCATTTGTTTGAACAAGTGTCCCTCCTTGGAATTTATTCAGTTAGTTTTTTAATATGTGAAGAGAAATATAACAATAGTGAAGAGAAAAATATTTTTTAAATGTCAGGGGATGATGTGATAGGAACAGTATCTGAAACTGCTCTTTGACATACTGACTTTAAAAGCAGTGTCAGCTCGACTAACAAGTAAATACAGGGTGGATGAGGTAAAAAAATTGATTTCTTTGAATATTCAGTATCGCCCTCTCTGACGTCCGTATGGTTAGCAATTGCCCGCGTTTGAATTCAAATGCAATAGAAACATAAGGAAGCCCAATGGCAAAAGTCTCATCCTGCAATCATGTGAATATGGAGCATAGTTAGTAACAACTAGCTTATATCTAATGATAGGGCATTTTATTCAGGAAGGACAGGGAAAAAAAATCCAGACACTTGGTTCACATCCATCTCTGAATGACGTATCTTTCCAAAAGACACAGAACTTACTACTTCA
>NW_010228976.1:0-249 GCF_000690775.1 Eurypyga helias
CAGGGCTTCTTCCCATGGGACTCTGTCAGTCAGTTCTCTAAAAAGGCCAAATTCTCTTCTGAAGTCCAGCGTAGCGAGCTTGCTATGCAGCCTCTTTGCCTCCTTAAGGATCTTAACTCCCCTGTTCCATGGTTGCGGCAGCCAAGCTGCCCTTCAGCCTTCACATTCCTCACCAACTCCTCCCTGTTGGTCAGAACAAGGTCCAGCATGGCTCCCGTCCTCCTCGGCTCCTCCTACCACTTCGCGGCG
>NW_010228976.1:484-10317 GCF_000690775.1 Eurypyga helias
CCTGGCTTGCTTGTGCCCTACCATGTTGTCACTCCAACAGACCCCATGAGGAGCAGGGTTTGTGAATACAAGGCTGTTGCTATCTCTCTGTAGAGGGCCTCATCCACTCACTCATCCTGGCCAGGTGGCCTGTAGCAAACTCCTACTACTGTGTCCCCTCTCCCTGCCCTCCCTTTAATCCTGACCCATAAGCTCTAGGTCAGCTCCTCATCCATCCCCAGGTGGAGTTCCACACACTCCAGCTGATCTCTGACATAGAACGCACCCCCCCCCCTCCATGTCTCTCCTGCCTGTCCTTCCTGAAGAGCCTGTATCCTTCCATTCTGACACTCCAGTCATAGGAGCCATCCCACCACGTTTCCACGATGCCCCTGAGGTCACAGCCCCTCACTTGTGCACATGCCTCCAGCTCCTCTTGTTTATTCCCCATGCTCTGTGCGTTTGCATGGAGGCGTTTAAGGTGGGCCCCGATGAAGGTGGCTGATCAAAGTTAGGTAGCTTTGATACATGGACAAACTTCAAGGAAACATCTTTAAGAGATCTTGTCCTTAGTTTTCTTTATTTTCATACTAGCAGCTCATAATAAGATTTTTGGTTTTGAATGCTTGGCATCTGCTGTATTTTGTGGTTTTTAGTTTCATGGTTGGGTTAAGCAAAACAGACCAATTTGGTTTTTGTTAAATTGACCAAAGATGTTGAATTTGGCGGAACAGTTGCCGGAGGGTGTCATGACTATGCAGTTATGCAGCTCCAGTTTTAGACACACAGCTAGGTGGATGCTCGGAGTTGAGCAGCAGTGGTCAAGGAGAGGGTAGAGAAACTGATAACGTGGAGTCTTTCTGAACTGGACTGTAGTTAGGGTGGAAATAAACTGCTCCCAGAGGGTGAGTGAGTTGTGCTATCATAGTCCCTGAGTCAGAATCCCATATATCTGGTGCTTAGTAAGTGAATGGAAAATAGTGATCAAGAGCTGGAACAGAGCAATTGTTTGTACTACAAACTCTGAACTTTGATTTCCCTGCTCTCCCCTCCCCCACAACATTTTTCAAGGCTGAAGTTAGAAATGACTAAGTATATAAAATAACTGCTAGGACACAATAGAATTCTCTGTGGTTTCTCTGGACCATCCTAGATTTTAGTGAGGCCTGACATGAATTGGGGTTTTATCCTGGATGCAGTCCAACTGAATCTAAGTAACTGGCTTCTATTTTAAAAACAAGTTACTCAAAAAAACCAACCAAACAAAAAAACCAAAACCCTCTGTTTAACCACTGAAACATTTTAATGCTCAGTATTCATGTGTCTGTGCAAGTGTGTAGGTAACATTGATGTGTCCTACTTCTGGGTTGTGTAGGTATTTTATTCTTCTGTTACACACGGTGCTTTTTCCCATTGATTAGTTATTCATTTTGAACCTGGAGAGAGTCCTTCAGAAGATGCGATCATGATGAACACGCCGGTGGTTAAAGCTGCCTTGGAGATGGGATTCAGTAGAAGGCTGGTAAAGCAAACCGTGCAGAGTAAGATCTTGGTGACTGGAGAAAATTACAAGACTGTTAATGATCTTGTCTCCGACCTGCTCACTGCTGAGGATGAGAAGAGGGAGGAAGAGAAAGAAAGACAGTTTGAAGAAGTGGCGTCAGGTATGCATAAGGCATAAGTGAAAGTGAAAGCAGAAGTGGTGTCTTATGTATAGGTTTTACAATTGCTTTTATTAGCAAAGTGATTTAGTTTAATTGTTATTGGATCAGCTTTTGTAAAAGCATTGTCAGGGTGTCTGTGTGGAACTAGCAGTCTGGGAATTGTCTCATTCCTTTTCAGGAGGATGGTTCATACAGGTGCCTAAGGGTTCAGAATCACCATATTTTCTCATCAGGAATAGAGCCTTTTTTTTTAATTTACAGCCTTTTATTGCTGTTAAGAAAATGAACCAAAATACTATACTTGACACACTCTACTAATTTTTTTTAATAATTTGCCTGCTCTTTAAGCTACTTGAGTTGGTGAGCCACCATATCCACCTCTTAGAAGAGGCTGTGAACTTCTACCAGTTTAGATTCTATAAAATGGCCAAAGGTCTGCTTCTCTGTGTCTGACTCAACCACATAGGTCAGCTGCTTAAGTGTTTGTCTTTAACACTTCCTATTGTTTTGAAGCCTAAAACAGTACTTCTGTTTCTGATTCTCTGAAACAGTAATGAAGCTTCTCAATTATAAACTGAATTCTGACTGCTTCTTTCCTACTTGCATGTTCTATCAAAAAAGTTTAGATGGATTCAGCCAATAAATCTTTATGGAAATGATTTTTTTGTTGCTGTTTGTGATAGCAACACTCGAGAGATTATTTTGTTAGTCTGTGCTTTACTTGCACATAGTTCTGTTGGACACCCTTTAGAAAAGCTTGATTCAGTTTACATCTCGGACATGACCTTGACTGCAACGGTCTGAAGTGAACCTGTTGGTTGTCAGTGAGTTAGTGTTGGTGTTAGGCAGAGATAGTTTGGGATTTTTTTTTTTAAACTCTGTAGAGAACTTACGTCTTGCTAGTGTGAAGTTAGCCAAGATCCCCTCAGATAATTTACCCTAGAGATGTGAGCAGGAGGTGAAAAGGCTTCAGCTCAGAACTTTCCAAGTCTGCTCTGTATGAGAATACCACTAAAACTTACTGCAAGTGCTTGGGTAGCAAGCGAACCTTTCAAGTAGAGGTTAAAGAATGTATCAATTTATTGGTAAGCAGAAATGCAACTTGGAGTAGTGTATTCCTAACAAACATCCCCTTTGCGTTCCAGATGATTTGTCCTTAATCCGGAAGAATCGAATGGCTTTATTCCAGCGTTTAACATGCGTACTTCCCATCCTTGGGAGTTTACTATCAGCTAAAGTGATAACAGAACTTGAGCATGATGTTATTAAGCAAAAGACGCAGACACCGTTGCAAGCAAGAGAACTGATAGATATGGTTCTAGTGAAAGGAAATGAAGCAGCCAGCATATTCAGAAACTGCCTGCGAGATTGTGACCCTGTACTGTACAAAGATTTATTTGGTATGTCTGTCTTTAAAGAATATAAGTTTATGGAATTCTAACCAGTGCTGTTATAGTAACCTGAAGATAAAGAATCAGATACTGTTTGAATATAGAACAGTCAAATGATTAGGTTTTTTTCTATTTCAGTGGAGAAGAACATGAAGTATGTTCCCACAGAAGATGTTTCAGGTACCTTAAACTTTACCTTCTTACTTTAAAGAGTACTGTGGGACAAATGGCTAACAACATAAAGCAAACGACTTTTGGTTAAGAAATAGGGAGAGGGTAAAGCATAAAACCTAATTTTGCTCTGGTAAGATGGACTTACCTGTAAAAGTTAAGTGCATGTGCAGACTTGCAAGCAAGTCTATCTGCTATAAACTATATCCTGCTCTTTGCACGTGCTTTTGCACCATAGGAGGTAGAGCCTTATGGAGCCTAACAATTCAAGCACATGCTGGGCTTGATCCTGGTACAAGCTCTCATTCAGGCATTTGGCAAAGGCTGGACATGAATAGTAGGTTAGAACTTCGCAGCAGGTATCATCACTACTTGTCCAGAGGGGGTTATAGGTGTCCTAAAATCTAGCTTGACCAACAGCTGGGTAGATAAAAACTCATTGGACATGGGAGTTGGATATGCTCTGGTTCTTGGTCCTGTAGTTTAATATGTTAATAGACTGCAGACAAGTATACAAGCCTGAATATAGCTCACTCCACCAGTCAGGCTGTGCGCTGTGCTTCTAATATCAAAGCATGTGAAGTACAGCATCTGCCAAAATGTAAACACTGGTTCGCCTCTAGAACTGCGGTTGGCCTCCAGTCCCTGAGCTGTTTGTCTCGCTGAAGTGGAAAGTAAAGACCAGTTCCTTGCATACTGCTTTCTGAGCTCTGGAAAATGTACTTACTTTCTCACTGCCATCTATATTTAGTGAACACAGATAGGGAAATAAGGATGAAACAGAACAGGGCTGTATTCTGATCAGAATGTACATATATCCAGGCTTCCTAAATATCTATTTAACTTTTTTCCAGGTTTACCTATGGAAGAACAATTAAGAAGATTGCAAGAGGAAAGAACATGTAAAGTTTGCATGGATAAAGAAGTTTCTATAGTTTTTATTCCGTGTGGTCACTTAGTGGTATGCAAAGAATGTGCACCGTCCCTTAGAAAGTGCCCTATTTGCAGGGGGACAATAAAGGGTACAGTTCGTACATTCCTTTCGTAAAGAGGGGAACTTGCAAAATGCCTTTGTTCCTTGTCATTTTCAACTGCTGAAGCTTAATCCAGCAGTGTCTTAAGAATGGAAAATTGTGGTACAGGAAATGATTAATCAACTACACTCTTGTGTAATAGTGAACAGCATCATCATCATGAGTCTACCGGGACTTCCTTGCCAAAGAGTGTTTCTGTTCATGAAAGTTAGCTCAGCTCTAACGTGAGGGTTTAGCTTTCCTGTCTGAGTAAGGTAAAGCAGTTTCACTAGCGTGCCCTGGTGTCACTTCAGAAACTTTCTGGTGAAGGTCTTAAAATGGAGCTTGGCATAACTCCTCTCACGATTTTCCTCCATGTAGATGTGAGGATTGCTGTTTATTAATAACTAATACTAATTAACTTCAGTTACTGTTTTGGTTCTGGTTTGGCTTTCTTGTGGGCTGGAAGAGAAAAGAGGCTAACCCTTGCAGGAACAGCAGGGGTCCTTAAAGTTTTGTTCATATCTAGATATTTGTGTAATGTGTGTTAATAATAGTTTATATGAAGACAATTAAAATATTTCAACTTCTCAGATGAGTGCCAGTTTACTCTGTTCCCACTGTGAGCTGCAGCGGCAAGAATGCTGTCTTTTCCTGACAAAGGGTCAGGGTGGGGTTTTTTGTGTGGTTTTCTTTTCCTGCAGAAGTACAATAAAACTTAGTTCTGTGTGTCTTTCATTTCTGAACAGGGAAGTGAGCTTCTAGGCTGCTTGGTATAGGGAGTTCAGATTTTCATCCCTATTTAAAAACAAACCCTGCTTTAAAAAAAACACAAACCCCAAACCACCCACAAACTCCCCCCTCCCCCAAAAAACCCCACTAACATCATCTGATATTTGCTTCTGTCTTTTTTTGAAGGATAGAAATCCTGGCCAGGAATGGTCCTGATGACCCTAGAGATGAGGCAGAGGGGAGCTGTACAGCAGCATAGCCTTTATGCTGGGCCTTAAAATGTAAAAACTACTTTTCTGTATTTTGTAGTGATTGTGCAATTGAATATTAGGATCTTCTACCTGCCTCTGTAGTCTTGGGCCTTGTTTTGTAAGGTGGTAGTATAGGGACTCCTATTACTGTTTTCAGCTTTGTATCCCTAGAGTTGCATAGCATATACATATGAGCACTTGCCCTCTGTAGGTATTTCCCAAGGATTTCATGTCAGTGGAAGGATAATGACATCAGCTCCTGCAGTTTGGCTCCAGTTAAGTCAGTCATCTTAATGCCCCATGTGCAAATAAATTTCTGTTCATACTTAGAGATGTATGAACATCTGTATTTCTGGCATTTGTATAGATCTTTGCTGCTGTACATCTGGGCTGTAATTTAATAGAAGTTCCCCCTCTGGAGTCTGTGAAAAAAACCTCTGGGTCTCCAGCTGTAGTCACCTGACATCTTGAGAATCTGTCCACCACGTTTGGAATTCAGTTGGTGTGGAGTTGTGTGTTATTCTAGCATGGCTGCAGCATTGAATCAAAACCTTGGCAAGCTAAAAAGGGCCAAACCCATCCACTTCTGTGTTGTTTATGTGATTGAGACTGACTTGTTGGCAGATTCAGAATGTTTCCATCAGTAAGACTGATGCAGAGCGAGGGTACAGACCTTCTAGTTACTGTCTGTTTGTCTCTGCCCTGTATCCCAGCAGTACCTCCTGGGCTCAAATCTCTCTCAGAATACTACTGGAGATACTAATTTTGAAGAAGGTTTGCTTTGCTGTCTGGGGTGTGTGTGTAAGAAAGAGTGGTCAGGCACTGGAACAGGCTGCCCAGGGAAGTGGTGGAGTCACCATCCCTGGAGGTGTTCAAGGAATGTGTAGATGTGGCGCTTGAGGACGTGGTCTAGAGGGTACGGTAGTGTTGGGTTGATGGTTGGACTGGATGATCTTATAGGTCTTTTCCAACCTTAGTGATTCTGTGAGTCTCAACTGGTTTGTGAACATTTTTAGTGTGAATTCAGCAATACTGGTGTTCGTTCCATCCTTAACTGTTGATTGGCTTGCTGTAATTCTTTTAAATGTGGACTTTGGGCCAGCTTTACACGTGCAGATCTTCACTTCAATTTTGGTGTTAACCTAATCATTTCAAACCTAGCATGTAGTTTTGAACAGCTTTGCTTAAACATCCTTTTATGCTTTTCTGCTTTTCTTTCTAAAGACTCTTGTGTAGCAACTTTAAAAAGTTGTCAAACATGAAAGCCTGTTAAGAAATAAACTTGTCAAGGCATGACTTGAAATGTGATGTTCAGATGCAGGAATTAATTATATTAGAACCAAGTACACTATCTGGTGGTTCTGCAGGGGGAGCTGGGGAGGTCAGGCTCACCTGAAGAGTGCAGAATTGCTAGTATGTAAGCATTGTTTCTGAGCAGGGAAGGGGGTATGGAAAAGCATAGCAGCAGGCAGACTTTCCCAGCAATGCATTTTTCTGTGGAACTATATGGGGTTAGAGTGTTGGAAACACTGCAATTACTATGTATAGGTCAGATGACATGATATCCAGGGCTTTAAAAATTGAATGATTGGGGTGTTCGGTGTCATTTGTGATGCCTGGGGGTATCTCAGGACCCACAGCAAACCTCTCAGCCCTGGTTGGTGAGTGTTTTAAATGTCCTGGGCAGCTCCAAACAGCGCAGGCTGCCTGCATCTAGGCACCTGAACTGCTTTCTAAGAAGTGGAAGAACTTACTCTGCAAACTCTTGCTTACCATTCTTTGACCTAGTTTTGGCAGGAAGGCTGATCTAGGTTACGGCTTTCCACCATTCCCCACTAAAGTGACGGTGGTTGCCCTGATCAGTAATGCTGTATGTCAGTGGTGATGCTCTCCTCAGTACTATCATAGAATCATGGAATGGTTTGGGTTGGAAGGGACCTTAAAGACCATCTAGTTCCAACCCCCCTGCCATGGGCAGGGACACCTTCCACTAGACCAGGTTGCTCAAAGCCTCATCCAGCCTGGCCTTGAACACTTCCGGGGATGGGGCATCCACAGCTTCTCTGGGCAACCTGTCCCAGTGCCTCACCACCCTCTCATGAAGAATTTCTTCCTGATATCTAATCTAAACCTCCCCACTTTCAATTTAAAGCCATTACCCCTTGTCCTGTCACTACAGGCCCTTGTAAAAAGTCCCCCCAGCTTCCTTGTAGCCCCTTCAGGTACTGGAAGGCTGCAATAAGGTGTCCCCGGAGCCTCCTCTTCTCCAGGCTGAACAAGCCCAACTCTCTCAGCCTGTCCCCATAGCAGAGGTGCTCCAGCCCTCTGAGCATCTTCGTGGCCTCCTCTGGACTCACTCCAACCGGTCTATATCCTTCTGATGTTGAGGGGTCCACAGCTGGATGGAGCACTCCAGGTGGGGTCCAGAAAGCTGTAATAGCTTTCTAGGCCAAGAAAGCTATAATAACAGTAGTTGTAGCACAGGGCAAACAGAACCCTAGCAAAATATTAAACCATGGAGAAGACTGTCCGCATGGTGTTATGTTTGGAGAGGATCAGGTGACTTCTGTCCCTTGTGAACCAGCTGACCATGTTCACATTTTGTTCTGTGTCCACTTCCTTCTTTGAAAGCGTTTTTCAGAGCTTTGACTGGATTAAACAGGAATGAACAGCCTCCCCCCAGCTTCCTGTGCAGCTCTGCTGATCAAGCAGCTGAGTTCTGGGACATCAGCATTCCGGGCCCACTGCTTGTCTTCAGCTGGAAGAGTGTTTGCGGGGTTTAGGGGGTGGGAGCTTTGGTATCACTAGAGTTCAGTGGTCAGGTGTGCTGTAAGATGAAGGTGGAAAGCAATATTCCCAGCTTCTGTTAGTGAGCGCTTTCTTTACTTGAACAACTTCGGTGCCCGTAGGATCTGGCCTGCAGCAGCTGCAGTTTCTGTTACTGGTTTGAGGTACAGTGGCTTCCCCAGCAGCAGCTGTACGTTCTCTGAGGCAACTGCGCTGAAGCTGTATTGTAATTACTTAGTTTCCTGCATGGCTTGCTTTTTTTGTGTGTGCGTGGTTTTTCTTAAACTGAATGCTCATCTTCCTCTTCTGTTTGCTTTTGAACACGGACCAGGAATCCCAGTGCCCTTCAAATGAAGACAGCATGCAGTCCTAGTGTCCACAAGTGATGGGACTGCCACCACTCACTGTAACAGCACTGCTCTGGGATGCTGAGAGGAGTGGCCATGTATGAAATAAACTCCCTCAGCATGACATCAAAGAAAAATCTTTGTATTCCTGCTTTTTGTGACTGGGAGAGTTAGTGGGTGTTTAGAAACTCCACACTGCCATGCTCTCGGAGCTTGGTGCTTTGCTCTGTTCCTCACAAGAACTCAGAAGAAGAGAAGGACGTGAAACTCTAAGTGGTGCTTCCGTCTGCCTCGAATTCGGCATTGTGGCCATTGCGGTGGAGCGAGGCTGTGGTATGCAGCATCGTGTTTAACGTTGCAGGTGGATTGAACCTACAAATTCACTTTTCTTGCTGTGAGCGATTCCTAAAGTGACCCACCTCAGGCATGTGAATCCAGGCAGGAGATGCATTCTGGATGCAAAAAGGTATTCTGTTCTGTTGAACGACTTGATGTGCAATTGTTGGCGTTCTTGCTCCGGAGGTTACTAGTGCAGGGAGTAAACTTCTGGAGACAAGACTCTATCATCAGTCCTTTGTTTCAATTGAGCGTGTGATACAACGGTTCATGGATGCTCCAGCCCAGCTTCCTCGCTGCCAGCATGGGACCCTTTGAGCCTGAGAGTCCGCAGTATCGCCTACATCCTGCACAAGGAAGAGTCAATCTCCAAACAGCAGATCCTGCTGTGCTGTTTTCAAAAAAACCCCAGGTGAGTTATTTTTCTCTCTCTTTAAAGAGATCAAAATAGGCTGGACCACAGCAGGAAATAGGCACAATAAGCAGTGTCCTAGATTTGGCCTTCATGTTTAGTTTTGGCCTGGTGAAATTTTTTTAGGGAGTAGCTGGAGAATTTGCCAAAGGCTTCTAAGCTCATCTGTTGGAGGGTGTAGCCTTGGTCAGAACAAAGAGCTCTCTCTTTTGGATCTGTATAGCTTGAAATCCTGATGCTCTAATCTTGGTAGATAGAGAAGTGAAATGCCTGGTGTTTGGGTAGCGCAGAGCATGAGTTAGGGTCGTTATTTGCCCAAGGGAAGATAGCTTCAGTTCTAAGGGAAGAATAAAGCCTTTAGAAAAGATTCAGTCGTATATATAACAATCAAAAGAAGGTGCCCCACTTGTACAGACACTCGTTGCTTTTCTGTATGAACCCTGTCCAGGAAACTGAGTTACATAGCTTTTCTTCTAGAACTTCAGAAGCACTTGTCACCTCGGTGCTGGCCAGGCACAACACCTTGGTGTCCAAACTGCTTTAAACTTGATGTGGAGAAGGTCAGAACATACAACAGACAAACTCAAAATTTTGAGTATTAGTGTGAGAATGTATTTCATCTTGGTATTCTAAAGGGACACTTAGCCTCCAGAACTTGGCATCCCTTTTATTCTTTCAATTTTTAAGGTACCTGAATTGAATGTTTTGAGGTATAGGGATGACCTGACACTGAAGGATAAAATTAATCAT
>NW_010228977.1:0-27866 GCF_000690775.1 Eurypyga helias
CCTGGCTGAATCCAGCACAAAAGGACAAAAACTGTTGATAAAAAATTCAAAGATACGAATAGGTCTCTGTTGGCAAAAAGTAAAAAATTAAAAAACCCCAACCAAACAAAAAAAACCCCAAACCTTTATGTCCAGTCTGTATTTTTTGATGGTTTTTTACTTTTTTAATGTAGGCATTTGAATATTTTAAGATAGGCTTAAGACTGTTTTCATAACTTTGACTTAACCTCCCTTATAGGTGACTCCAAACGTATAGCTACCAAAGGCTGTTTATCAGTCGTGACGTGTTCTGCTAGCCTCAGTTTTGGTGACTTAGGACCTAACCAGGACTCAGCCTGTCTTCATGGTACCTAGTAGCTCTAACTTTATTGTCTGCAATGGTATATTTGTTTCGAATAATTCTGTAGGAATTTTCCGCTTGAATTCTGCTCACCTTTGCAGTTTTGGGGATCTAATTTTGAAGTGTTTAGTACAAATTCAAATATGGTATCAAGAAAGTTGAGAAACAGGAACTTAAGTTCTTAGACTATGGCCAAACTGCCACCTTTTTCAAGTGAGAAAAATTGAAAATCTTGTTGTGCCGAGGATGAAATGATCTTAGCTGTAGGACTAAACAGGCTCTGCCTGATGCTTTACATAACCACAATACTTGCTGTGAATTTTGTTCTGTTTGTGTTTCCTTAAAATTTTCACTGATTCCCCTGATGTCAATATATTTAATGAGTTGTAAATCAGTGCCAAATTTTGCTTCTACCTGAAGCACTAAACCAACAAAAGCAAAGCAATTCTGAATTCACTAAATCTTAATGTTGTTTTAAAATAGTTTTTAATGGGGTTAATTTCTTTAGGTTTTTCTTTCTCTCAGGGTACTATAACTTGATTGATACAGTTTCCTTTCATTTTGACATTGTAACACGGTCTCATTAGGCCTGCAATGAAATTGAATTGCCGTCATAATATCACATCATAAAGGCATATTAACAAAATCTCTATAGACTTCTATTGGAAACATTTTTCCATCATAACCTTAATGTCATTGAAGAAGACTCTTCCCGAGTGTAGGAAGAAAGCATGGGAAGAAACAAATGGACACTGGGACTGTCATTTTTAAGATCTAGATTCATCTTACATTTCTTATCAGTTACAGCAAGCTAACTGGTTTGAATTTTACAAATAAATACTCTGCAGTATCTCAGTTACAACTCCAGCCAGTTCCGTGTTGTTTTTGATTTACGTGTTCATCCCTCCAAAGTCTTATTAGCCAGTTATGCTTCACTGTTTTGTAGAATGCTCTTCATAAGCCCTACTCTTCTTACTTTGGCAAGCAAGATCAGTTTTATCCATTTATAAAATGACGCGATATCGCTGACATCTTTTTGTGGCATGCAGGAGTTGTCTAACTTCCAACTGTCTTTTGGTCCTTCCTTGTCTTATCCATAAGACAGATCGTAACCTTCATCACTAATTTACTGTCTTTAAGTCTGATTGGTTGGCTGCATTTAGTTCAGCTGTGTAAGATGTTCAGCTTTATAAAAACTGTTTTTTCCAGTTGATTACAGGGTTTAATTTAAAATGCAGGGGACTCATTTGAAGGTTTTTTGAGACTATTGCTGAAGTTTTTCTCAACTGAGCTACTGTGCTTTCATTACCCTTACTTGTTTTAACAGTGTCCAGGTGGGCTAATCAAGGAACAGAACTCAGACAGTAGGCAATACATAAAGTTAGAGATAAATATTAAATCTTATTAATAGCTGTAACATATTTTAGTGAAAAAGAAAATACATGCTTCAGTAGAGAACAGATAATTTATAAAAGATCTAAGTGGTTAGGATAAATTTACGTAACTGTGGTATTTCTTCCACCATAGTCTATCCATTTCAAAGTGATCTAATAAATGAGAGCTTTAAAGAAGGTCAACTGTAACATCAAAATATGTCATCTAAATAGTCTTTTCTAACCATCCCACAGACAGAGAAGAGGTTCAGATTCTGCTCAAAATACAATAGGGTTTTCACTGAAAGGTGGAATCCATGATTCACCTCATTCATCCTAAAATTTTCCTTTACACAGAAAGGAAGGTATGAAAAAAATTATTACTATGAGTAGTAAATTAGTCTCACATTTGGTGGAATCTGCCTCTCTCCAACAAAGAGCAGGGGTCATTTGGGAACACCATAACTCTCCTCATGTGCAGTGGGCACAGAAAGGTCTAATTCCACAAAGTACATGTAGCAAGCTTGAACATCTGTGCATGAGCAGTGAAGGTGTGGGGTATGTTTGGTGTTAGAGCTGTTCTGCATTCCTTACCCCTCCTAATTGGAACCACTGGGCCCATTCCTCCTGCAACGGTGTGAAGTCTGGCAAATTTTATATTCTTCTGATTAAAACTTCTTAATTGTATTACTTTATTTGGCTTAGTATTTTGGTAGTTAATAAGTTTCTCTACTGGCCAGTCACTCAACAGTTGCAGTTTACACTGCAGAATACAGATGCTTTGGAAGAGTGCATGCTACAAAATACAGCTTTGCAAATTGAAATATCTGAAGCCATTTGCATGATTAACTCCCTGACTATGCTGGGATGATTAGATCTGCATGTTTAAAGCATTCGGCCAATTTAATCAGTCTGAAAAGGCTTCATTTATTTCTGAGTGTTTAGTGTGATTATTGGTTTAAATCATAAACAGAAGTTAACAAAAAATAAAAAACCCAAGATGTGGGTGGTGCATCACTTACTACTTTATGTAATGAGGCGTACTGATATGTCATGGCACATTCTAACACAGAAAGAGAAGTATATGCATATATTTTTGGTATTGGCAACTGTGTATTAAAAAACCCAACTCCCTTTTTAAGACAACCCCCACTCCCCTTCCAGAATGTATGATCACGGCCTGAATTTTAACAGCTCCGGTGTCACTGAAGTACATTTTGAGTACAGAGGTACAGGGTACTGAGAAATGATGTGACAAGCAATTCTCTTCCTTTATCACTTTCTTTCTCTCTTGAGTATTCTTTCTAGTTACTTTAAATGAGACAGAAAATTAATTTAGGTGATAGAAAAAACTGTTTATAAGGAGCATTGAAAACCAGGAAAATGTCTAATTATAATGTTTTTTGTTGCCATTTGAAACACAGCACAAAAGCAGTCTGCACTTTTTCAGAGAGCATCCTTTATGAAGATGTTATTAATCTAAGGAACAATATCATCATTTATTAACTTTGGCTGTGTCATCGTACTAGGCTTTTATGTTTTGAAAATATCACTAAAACATTAACCAACTGATACATGCAGCACCCCTGTGAGGTAGGTAAATATTATTAAAACTGCTGGAGTGCGTATCCACAAATAATTGTTTGATGAAAATTTGGCTGATATTATTCAGAGCATTTACTCAGATGACTGGGAAGATGCTCAGGTTTACATTGAGAAACCAGGAGTGCTGAAGGTGAGGAGTTTGTGTAATGTCAAAGACAAAGACAGTTTGAGAAATCAGCTACAAATTGTGGTCTTTATTGCTGCAATATATCTTTACACATGCTGCGCTTCCTTCTACAGGGATGCTATAGGAAAATGACAACAGGCCTTTTGTACAGTCCGATATGGTGGCTGGGTTTTGCTTGTAGTAGTAGTACATGTACTTCTTTAGTAAATACTTCTTACGGGTTTTCTTTTACTGAAAACTGGTTGCTTGCTTTGTTTCAACGTAGCAAAAAGATTTTTTTTCCTCTTCCTGTTCCCAAATCAAGCAGTTTAATGTCTTAATTGCACACAAGATGTCACTACTGTTTGCATGGTGCAGTGCTCCCCTGAACTGCTGGTGGTGTGCAAGGGTGCTGCTCCTGGGTGCATCAAGAGCTTGCTCCCACCTTACTCTGCAATAACTAGAGTGATTAGGGGCACCCAGTCTGTGAGTTGTCACTGACATTAATGAACATATCTTTACTTCCTAGTGGGTTCAATTTCACAAACACAACAAGGTAAATTGTTGAGTTGCATTTGATCTCTCACCTTAAGCAACCTTTCTAGTTTAATTTTCTTGGTCAGTTCAGCCTGAATATGGTGTTCATCATGTGTAACAGTTTGGGTTGTGGGAGAATGGATGCTGCTGTGGCCATACACTCTTGTTCCTGAGTGAGGCAGCATCTACGGTGTGATAAATCAAGTGGAAAAAATAATCTGCTAGATAATGTCTAGAATACTGGAGAATAGCACTTAAATTATTACAGTGCTGGGTAAGTAGAGTATAAATATGATCCTTACCTAATCCATCTAGCACGCTTGTGTGCAAGTACTTAAAGTATTTTGGACACCACAGTGTACCCGTGTAAATTCAAAAGGTGCTTTTGTTCTTAGTGTCCGTTGCACGCACTTCTTTCCACTCTTTTAGAAAATAAACTGGTAATTTTGGGGTTTGTTCCCAAGACTGGAATTTTTATTTTAGCCCTCTGGTAGCATAAAAGTGAAAACTGATCTTCAGAATTTGGAGGAGTAATTTGGAAAAGAATAGGATTCAGCTCAGTGGGGAGAGGTAAAAATTATTCCACATGGGTAGTGCTGTAGGTAAACAACCAGTGTTTGACTTGGGGAATTTTTAATTATTTTAATTTGTTGGCAGTTAATACCAGCTTCTGATCAGCAATCTGTGTATTAGGGGGAAAAAACCCACATAAACATTTAAATAAGTACATATATCTGACTGTCCGAACCTGGCCTGGGCTGGCTGGGGCCTGCATTCCCTCAGCGATGGAGTGCGTCTCCAGCCACAGGTCTCCACAGCCATCCCTCCCTCCTCACGTCTCCTCAGACATCTCTGAGTCTCTCCTTACTTGTTTCCTCAGACTTCTCGTCCCAGGACTGCCACGGTTCCTTTTTAAATAGGTTTAGGGGCAGCACCGTGCACCTGTCTGGCTGGGGGCAGATTTGGCGCACAGCAGGTTGGCCCTGTCAGGCTGCAGTGGCCCGGAACCAGTTTTGACTGCTACAGGGCGGTTTTCAGTCTCCTCACACATAGGCCCTGCTGCAGCCCTCGGCTACCAAAACCCAGTACAGGTAGGAATACATCTTATTTGTGTAATTAGGAGCCGGGGAGTGTCTAGGTGGGGTGGAGGCTGCCTGAGGTGGCAGTTTGAGTGTTAATCACCAGTGCTGTTTTGTTGTGAAGAGGCAGCCTGCCGCCATGTGTGAACTGGAGCTTTGCTTGCAAAACACACAGACCTAACTTCCCTTAGTTTTGGTTAATTTTCACCTGGAATTTAGGATGTTTACTTCACACTGCTGGAGAGAATCATGAGGTATGTGTCAAGGATTGTGGGAGGCTTAGGAAACCTGCCCAGCTGGAAGAGTTTTAATTGTTCTGTGTGGGCATGGAGGAGGGGGGAGCATGATGAGTTTCCAAGTGTCTCCAAATCGCTTCAAAGGGCATAATTTGTTTTCCATTGCTTCTGGGGACAGGATAAAGAATAATGGAATTAAATTCCAGCAAGGGAGATTTAGGCTAGACATCAGGAAAAAAAATCCAGTTGTAAAAATAGTTGTGTCCTAGAATATATTGCTTGGGGAAATACTGGAGTCTCTGTCACTGCAGTACTTAAGAGCACACTAAACAAGCATTTTCTAGGGGTAATTTAAGCGGAGTTGGTCCTGCTTTGGCTTATGAAGATGAATTAATTCAGTTCTCCAGGTCGACCTTTTCATTCTGTGATGCAAGTTGATTCAAATCATGAAATAGATACAATTTTGCTTTAGAATCGGTTGCTTTAGGACAACAGTCAGATGTTATCTCTCTGCTGTCCACTATGATGAAGACAGAAGCAAGACAGGTTAATCTTGTTTTATTTCCAGCAGTTCTCTGTCGTAGAAAGGCTTTTCCTTCCAGAAAAAGGTGCTTCTTTTGCTATCTAGTTCCTTGCTGCAGACTACAAATTGCAGTGTTTTATTTTCTTTGTATGCTTTTCCCTTTGTTTTAATCGCAGCTGAACTAAATTTGCTGAAGATGTTAAGCGACAAGGTTCAGAATGTGTGCCTGTGCATAAATGCCTTGATAAACCAAAGAGTATAACCTATCACATTTAACTTGTTGAGTTCATTAGAATAAATGGCTAATGCTTTAAAAATGAAATGTTTTGATCCTTGCTTTACTTACTTAATTTATAAACAATAATGTCATGAGATTGTTGATTTTTTTTTAAGTTTATTTTAATGCTTTAACATATGCCAGTACAGCATGTAAAAAGAATGCCCCTTTAAAAATAGCAGACCATACTGAGGCTTCAAAATGTCACTACTTCTTTCCACTCTCACTTGCTTATGGCAATCTTTTGACAATTTTATTGGAACAGATAGTTCATTCTGACTGTATTTTAAGATAGAAATTGCATGTAATTTTTGTTAATTAAGAAGGAATTACTCTAAGGAGACATCATGGCAGATTGAGTAACTTCTGCTTTAAAACATGATTATTCCATTTGTATGCTTGGGTGATGCACTGAGTCTTTTGCTGGATGAAAGCACAGTTCTTGCCTTTCACTCTTCTCTGACACAGGCGTGTTGCCTCACTGTCACTGTGTCAAAGGTGATGCCTCACTGTCACTGTGTCAAAGGTGATACTGTCTGTATCGACTTGTCTAAATTCAACGTGTTTTTTAGCTTGATTACTCAGTTGCCACACCTCTGGTACTCAGAAAACATTTAGGTCTGAAAGTATGCCATAATTTTTCAAAATGTTTTCAGGCAGTAGAGTTAAAAAAAACTAAGGCAATTGTTTGAGAACAGAACTAGACTGAAACGGTTGGAAGGGAAAATTTTCACCATTTAAAAATGGTTATTCTTGCTGCGTTTTGGGTTTATTGATGGTTTCTGGACTTCACTGGTGACATAAATAGATAAATTTTTTTAATGTAATTCTCCCTGCAGTTTTGGGTTTTGGGGGGTTTTTTTGGTCACTTTCACATAAAACTCTCTCTCTAATTATTAGCTGAGTTCAGCTATGTGCCATGCCAGTAATATTAATTGTCTGGGCTTGCAGTTTAGAAGTTTGCAAAGCTGATTAAGGTGTTTCCTAGACTTTGTGTTTGACTGTAATAGTAACAGCACAAGATATAAAGATGTACACCTAGGAAAGTTTGGAAGCATCAAGAAGGACAGGCGGCGCTATATAAAATTTTCTAAAAAACTATTTTTAGACTTCTTGCTAAAGGACTTGCCATGTCTCCAAATGCTTTATTTTAAGGGCACCTGCTGATTAAAAATAAGAAAAATAGTATTTTCAGCACTGTGCTAGAAAAAATCATTTTTCATCCACTGTAGATTTCTGTTAATATTTATATGTAAATAAAAAAGCAGTTTTTAAACTGCACAAGTCCGCCAGTTTCAAGTAAGAAAGTCCTCATCTCCATCTCAACATGATTATATTATGTATGGGGTTATGTATATAATGCATGCACAAAATTGTTCTGTTTTTACTTTCATGCTCTCTGTGTCAAATACCATTTAAATTGATGAACTACAGTCTGATTTGATAATGGTCATTGGACTGGGAAATTGTTTTTGGTGAAATTTTAACAGTCACATCACATTATGGAACAAACATTGTCATGCGCTATTCTTTCAATTTCTAGAAGTTTGACATGATGTAATGTGACCTGGGAAATAGTAAGTGATGTAGAATAAAGCATCATGCAGTGTTTCAGAAACATGTTTTATGTTTCTGAATGTTCTTTAGCTTCACGTCCTTTTGCTGATCTGAAGTGGTAAGTAATGTTAGTGAAAGTGCAGCCGTGGCAAGGGTAGCAAAAATATAATGGGAAAAATCCTGTGCAGTAATCACTGTAATGAGTGGCTTCATTAGATTTGGACCAGATCTATAATGTATAAATTTATATTGTATATGGTCTGCCTGATAGCAGCAGACGTTTACTTTACGGGGTAAGTTGAATGTGTTTGTTGCAAGGATTACTTGAGGTTACCAAACTTAATGCTGTCTCCTTTAGATAGCTCAGCCCTTTCTTGAAATTCAGAATGTGCTCCATCATGCTTTGCATTTGTGCGTAAACGTTTCTTGCTCATTGAAAACTGAAATTTCACGTAATTGACCCTGACTGCCAGGGAATACTAGGTAAATCCTATGGTCAGATGTCTGACACTGTGCTTGGCTCTGTCTGGATCTCAAAAGCAGTCATGTCCTAAGATTAAAATCTGACTTGTTGTGTGACAGTCCCTCTCAAAGTGTATTTAAATAAATGATTCCATCAGCAGCATCTTTCCCCAGTTGCTTTCCTGTAACATCCCAGATTCTTAGCTTCTCTTCCAGAGACTCCTAATTCTTTTAGACTGCTTGTTTACTGGTAGCTGTTGTCTTCTTACTTGTTTCCAAAGGAGAAATTAAAATTTTAAACAACATCTATTTGCAAGATCTTCACTTAATAGATGGGTTCAGAGGTAACAACCAGGAAGTTGTCATTCTTTCTCCTTATGTTAGAATTCAAATCCAGTGAGAGTAACCAGGGGAACAAGCCATTTTCTGTACTTGTATGCTGCACAAATGCATGCTGGAGGCATTGCAGGCTCCCTGTTATCTGTGTATCACTGGAGCACCATGCAAACAGAATATAAAAATAATGCCTGTAAAAGGAAAAGGAAGGAAAGTATACATAATGTAAATTTATGAAAAAACTCTCAGAATTATATGCGTGATGTAAGGTGGAAACTGAGACCATAATAGATAGGGAGACCATTTTCTGTCTTTTTAATGGTTGCTTATGCTTAGTATACCACTGCTCATCTCAAATATACATGACACTGTTTTCAGCGGTCAGGAATTTCCTGCTGTATACAGAGGTTCAGTTCACAGGTGTATGGAGTAGAAACAAAGTTGGTGTTGAAAACTGAAGAGAAACTTGTGGTCTGTATAGCATGATTTGAAAATATAGGTAGTCATGCTAGACAGTGCTGGGCTTAATGAAATATTCTCATTAAGGGTTATTACATAGAAAAAGTGGGTGAAGTCCGTGTCTTATGATTCTCGTTTGTCAAGCCATAGTTAGTCCAAAAAGAAACAAACAAAGCTTTTGGATTCCTGCATTCAGAGGTAATGTGAGTTGAGTAGGCTTTTCCTTATATCTTTCTGTATGTTCTTCAAGGCTCCTACTCACCGGTGTCACTCATGTCAGGCAAGCTTTACAATTACCTTGTCAAATAATACCTTGTGTACAATGGCACTAGCTTGTAATGAGATACAGTGAAATCCTAAGAAACTCAAGGTGCCACATGGCAATCCTGTTACTACAGAAGCTGGCTTTCTTGCACAGCGTGCTGAAGTTTTGGTATGTCTGTGCAGTGGAATATTTCCCAAAGATCGACTAATGAAATGGGGAAATAGATGAGGAAGCAAGTTGTGAGACTTCCTGTGTGGAAGTGCTGTGTGGAGGAACAGGGGTTTTGCTAAATGTGGGATGGTAAAATGGAGAACTTCACTCAAAGCAGATAATCTCCAGCCTTCAAAGAGCTGTAGTTATTCAGCTTGTAAATTTGTGTATGGAAAGGAAAAACATAATTTCCAAAATGTTCCACTACTTTTGGTGGACTTGGCAGTTTTAGGTTAATGGTTGACTTGATGATCTTAAAGGTCTTTTCCAATCTAAAAAATTCTATGCATGGCAAGTCTTGTATTATGATTTGGATTATAAGAAACATATGCTTTTTCTGATGCTTTCAGTGAATGTAATAACTTCCTTCAGTTTGTTTGGGTTTTGGGTGTGTTTGTTAAATTCAAATTTATGGGGAAATTTTAATTGAATATCGTATTTAATTCTGAAAGAGCCACTAGTTGGCAAAAGGTTTCAGTTAAATAATATGTTACACTTTAATGCAATTTTTGATAAAGTGATATCACCTATGCATGGATTTGGAAAAAATGTTTTTACAAAACTAAGGTGGTTTGATGTTGTATGTGTGCTTAAAGGTCAAGAAAAGGTCAGGTTGTGTTTTGTCTTGGTTTTGTGCTCAAATATATTTTCCTTTTAAGTATTTTTACCTTGTAAAAAGTCTAAAACATTTATATTGTCTTATATAGAGGCTCTGGCAAGGATGGATTTGAGTATGAAGGAGAAGTACTAAGTGGAGCAACACACAACTGGGTTTGAACAATTTGGGTACAGTTTGGTAGTTGATAAAGCCCACTCAGTTTCCAAGCAGCAATCTGACAAAGTCTTTTTTGTCCAAGTTTCCTGTGTGGAGATGATTGATGAGGGCAAGAAAGCATTTATCTGAAGTGAAAGGGTTAAAAATGGGAGTTTAGTACCTTTCTTAATGGTATTTGTATAGTATCCTGTTTACTTATTGTGAACAGTTATAACCCTTGCAGTAGCTTGCAACATATCTGTGTTGCTTTAAATAAAGATGTTTAAGTGGTGGGATTTTAGAGTGTCACAGGAACAGAGATCAGTTTTTCTGTAAGCATGAGTCAAACTAGATACGTGAAATGTTGGGAGTTTTTATTTCTTCTTTTCATTATGTAATAGCAATAGCAGGAGCTGGTGCTGAAGGAAGAATTAGCAAAGGAAACACTTCTTTTCTCACAAGTGGTGTACTGCGTTGCATTTAAATGCATTGAGTGGAACAGTTATCAAGAACAAATCCAGGTGGAATGTTTACATAAGGCTTCCGTAAAAATAATGTTTTACATTCGTACATTTTCAGCTTTCATACTGACAGAAACGTGTGGAACAGTAGAGAGTCAGAACAGTCTGAACATACTCCAGATTTATCTCAGGGCCTTTTATGAGAGACATCACCGAAGTCTTTGTGTCTTTGGTTGTATTCAAGGACTATACAACATAGAGGAAATGAGCTTGAAACTTTTTCTACGGAAATTTTTGTCAAACATGGCCCAAGTGTTCTTCTGCAATCCTCCAAGGCGTCAGCTCTGTACAGTACTGCTCATGCTGGCTCAGTAGAGCGGCCGCTCTTGAAGACATTGTCTTTTTTCCATGTCTGTATGCTGAATGTCTGAATGTTGCTGTCTCGGCAGCTGTTTGTGTACCATTCCGTACCACTAGCTTGAACACTCAGGTCATTTCAGCGGGAGCAAAGGACTGCCTGTGATGTCAGCTTTTGTATTCATTACAGCTGTTTTTTCAAATAGCAGCTTTAGGCTTTCTTTCCATGTACATTTTATCCTTTCTTTCTGTTCGTATGTTTTCTCTATCATATATTTTCATATAAGTAAACATTAAATAGCAGTTTATCATTAAATATCTGTTGGTTTGTCTTCCAGTAGTAGGTAGGCTTTTGGGTTTTGGGCTCTTCCAAAATTATTTCCATTTGAATCAGTAGAGTAGAACGATTCTCCTGTTGCATTAAATACTGTAAACAAGTTGGCAGTGATGGGTCTTTACGGAGCTTTCCATGTATCTGTTTAAATGTTAGAGTGCACAAAGGCCAAAAATTGTTGAGCACCTTTGAGCATGGTTCTCTAGGGTTTGAATACCTTTTCTGTTACCTTTTTTCCCTTAAAGTAAACTTGACAGAAATTACTTTTTGGAATTCACTAAAACTGATGTTCTCTAGTCTCCTTTTGAACTCTGCTAACATTTAACCAAACTCATCTTGACAGTTTACCAGATCTCTCTGGATTTACTGAAATCAACATGACTCTCAGTCACTTGACAGGAATTGGTTTAATTTGCAAGTGTGAAATGGTTGTTGCCAGCTATAAGTACATAATATAACCAGGAAAACAAGTTTTATTTTTAGGCCAATGACAAAGATACTTTGCACTACAGGCAGCACATTCTTAGTAAGTTGAAAATAAAACAGGCAGCCATCAATCTCAAAAACTGGATAAATACTTTAAGGATCAGGCTATTCAGGGTACTAACTCATCAATTAAACATGTAGACCATTTACCAAGTATACTTGACAGTTAATCAATAATTCTTTGCTCTGTTCACCGATTTTATTGATATTTAACATTCCAAATAAAACCTACCTAATTTTATCTGTGCTATATTGCTTCTGCAATTAAAAAAGAATTAACAATCTGCCCAAAATTACTTTATAGACTGTGATGTTTAAGCATCTCACTTAAGCTGTGGACATCAAGATTCAGATTTCAAAGAGCTTTGAAGTAGTAGTATTATGTGAATATCATATAAGGTGTGCTGTAATTTTGTTAAATCTTAGTAACATTTCATTCTGCTTTTCTGAAATTCTCTGTCAATACTGCGCATATATTCCTTGCAGAAGAATGAGAATATTAAGTGTGTCATCGCATCAAGTCTGGAGTTTGTATATACTATAGTATATTGTTAGAGAATTTCAGTTAGGGAATAAGAAGCACAGATGTATAACCATGTAAATGAAATAGTACACTGATGTCTTTAACTTGTCATCAGCTTTTCTTCATTTCTGAGAAATTCTTTTCAGAATCTACCTAAAGCATTAACTGGGAAGTTTAAATGAAAGCACACAATTCCTGAAACTTCCTTCATGAAACCATTAACAGTATATGAAATATTCCAAATACAGTTTAACAGTAGCTATCTGCCAGACTGATACACAACTGACAAAATATCTAAAATAATGCACTTAGGTCAGATATTCTTTAACAAATGTTCAGTATTTGTTCAGTATTGTATGTATCTAAAATGTGATCATTCTGTAGTCTGATGTTCTAATAATTCTCATACTAATCTTCACTCATTCTTGTACTAATTTTAAAATCTGAGATTTAAAAATGCTTTGTAATGCTTTACAAATAAGAGTTCTGATGCAAAGAAATAATGATGATTTTTGTGAAATTTGTCATTGGTTATTTGTCTAAGCAACTCAAGATATAATTTCCAGACTTGGGCGGCTCTTCTCTCTGCAGATCCAAGAACTATATGGACTTGTTGCATGAATTGATAGTGTATTTAGAAAGGTTAGAATTTGATTGGCTTTCAGTTTCTAAAGGAAATGGTCCCTGACTGATCTTTCATTCTGATGAGACATCAAGAGAATTTGTTTTTTCTTATCCAGGTCAGTCCATTTCATTCAATAGTAAAATAGTACTGTGTTTTGCAACTGATATAATGTCACAGAGGGAGGACGTGCAATCGGGAGTTCAGGCGTGAGCTGTGACACGTAAATATACACACGGGTATGATTTGTCATATGTCATGTTATCTGTAGTAGTGTAATAACTAACAAGGCCAGCGATACTGATCGTGTGAGTGCAGAGATCTTAGTAGGACGCATGCATTTGATGGAGAGTATGCTAGACTCTATTTCATTCTAGAAAGTCATGGCTGACAAAAATAATCCATGCAGGCCAGGTTAAAATAAGCACATATGTGCCCAACATTGTTGTGATCTACCTAGACTTGGCTGAGGAAGGGTGCAAATACCCTCTGTTGAGCAACACATTAGCAGATATGAGAGAACGTCTTTGTGGGCTAGAATGGTGCAAAATTGCTGAACAGAGCTTGAGTAATAGGTAGCTGATTACTAACACATTAGTATCACATTTATATATAATATGCAGATGTGTTTCATGTAAATGTCATGAGATTCCATTTTATTTAACTGACTAATCTGAGATTTCTGTCTCAAGAAAGAAGGGCTATAGTATCATAAACTTTATCAACCTCTATTATGATCTTTCTCGGCCAGTCTCTGCCATTTTTGAAAATGTTCTTTTCATAAAACCAAAGTTTTTCATTATGTCTTCCTCTTTTGTAACAATATTTTAGTTATAAGTTCAAGTGGAACTCGATCTTAGGAGAGCTACCAAAAGTAGGAACTCATTGATGAATAACATAGACATGGTGTAACTTTTTCTCAGTTTTTCTAATTATTATTCTCTTATTATTCTCCAAATCCATTTGTTTTTACACCGATTTTTTACTTTGATGAAAAAAGCAAAGCCACTGCCAAAATATTCATAATGTCATTCTGAAGAATGAATTATTAATAAAAACAGTGATAAAACTTGCTTCTGCTACTGGCAATGACAGAAATTCTGTTGACTTCAGTGGGGTCAGGGCTTGCCTCTCATGACTATGGACAGTGCAGGGAGAAAAGGCAGCTGAAAGCTATTTTTGCATTTCACAGTCCTTGGGATGCTTTATATCCCTTTTTAATGCAGAGTTGCTTGAAAGAGGATCATGTTAAGTGCCAAGAACTGACCCAGTGTCTGCTTGGAAACAATTTCTGATCTCTGAATAAATGATTAGTTGCAAATAGTGCACTCTTATCTGTACTCTTTATCACCCTTGTTTCCATCATTTGCGGGATTCTCTGTTTCTCTTCTACAGAGAAGGAGCTAAACTGTCAGCTTTATGTATGATTCGTTAGATAAAAATTTATTAGAATTCACAATGTAGTTATCATTTGGGATATTATGTGCCTGCATAAGTCACTGTATAAAGGATTAAAAGCCTAAAAAATGTTAATAATATAGCCCCCTGATCTAATAACTTTAGAATTAATTGAATTAGTCTTTGATCTTGAGTGTTAAGTTTTTAAAGTTTAGTAGGCATTTGCCATTCTGTTTTCAAAGAACTAACTATGGCTAAGTGCAGGGTTGGAATGCATCTGTAGAAACATCTGTATGGCAAAAAATGGACAAGAAAAATTGAAGATAATTTTTCCATCTTGCTTTGTATCAAGGCAATTGGAACAGGATTGTTATTCCTGGTTTATAGATATTTTAGCTTTTTAATTTTAGTTTGAGGAATGTTTGCTGAAAGATCTTCCCTAGCTGATGATGTAGTAGTTAAAAATGGTGAAGCCTTTGTATATAGCTGTCTGAACATTATTATTACATGGATTAAAGTAACACCTAAATTATTCAATATCCATCTCTCAACCAATTAATATTATCTGATGTACACTTATTCAAATTACTCTGTTGTGATAAGCTTCAGGCAGGTAGTGAGATCAGAAGCATTTGTTCAAGTTTATTATTTTTATGTCAAATATTTCAAGCTATTTTATTTCACATTATTCCATCATCATATTTGTGTCTAATGCAAATGCCTTCAATTTTCATTTCCAGTTACACAGTTGTGTAAGGTGTTATGCTACTATAAAAATCCTGGTCAAAGAAGGCTTTATCTCCTGCTACTTCCCTTACTGTATCGGAAGTGGTAACATATATCTTCTCAGCTGCCTGCTTTGCTACAAGTTATGTTTTTGCAGATAACTTTGTCTTTATATTTGTGTTGCTCTTTATTATTCAGAAAAGCTGTAAAAACTCATTCATTGCTGAGTGAATATAGTGAATCCCAAACACAAATATTTCTTCCCGTTAGATGGTGGTTATTTATCTGAAAAGGTTTACAATTACCAGGAAAGTTAAAAAAAGAAAAAAAGAAAGGAAAGGCAAAACCAAAGCAAATTTACAGAAAATGAATATTTAGGACAGAGTCTTGGATATTTGTGGCTGTCCGAGATGTGCTACACTACCTGACGGTATCTTAGCAACTTTGAAAGCCTATTAAGGCGTCTTTAATTATATTTCTTACCATTCATGTTTGCCTGCAGTGCATCTCCAAGTGTGTCTTTGCATTTCTATGTGACAGTGGAATTTAGCAACGTCCTGCATTATGTTTGCTGTGATTATTAGTAAAGCACAGTGAATATTTCAGAATGAATAATTTATCCCATAAATTTATCCTCTTAAGTAATATACAAACAGGATTCAATTTTTTCTTTTTCCTATTTTAAATTATGGATCACTTGCAAGCAACTCTGTGAAACGTTGACTCCTTAGCCTTTTGAGTTGTGATGATTACGTTTGTTTCTTCTGATGAGTTGTGTGATAAGATTGTTTACTTCATTGTCTAAAATGCATACCTATTCATGAAGTTAAATATTTTGCTGAATATAGGCCCATTTGAGATATGTTATATTTGGCATATCATTCATACTCAAATATGTAGCTGAAATGAAGCTTTTCAGAAGCAAAGAAATATGTCCTTGCATCAAGAAAGAACTTAATATTTGCTATATTCAGGTATATAAAGGATCTAATTTCTTCTCCCTCCTTCTTTTGTTTTTCCCCCCCTCAGTTTTCACTGTTCCCTAAATATTAAGGTGCTTTCAAGTTTTATATTGCTATACACCAACTAGCTCCCTGAATGGGAAATGCTGATTCTGGGAGGACAGGTGTGAGAGGAGTGCCATAGAGATGCAGGCTAACCACCCAGAAGGCCAACTATATCCTGGGCTGTATCAGGAGAAGTGTGGCCAGCAGGTCGAGGGAGGGGATTCTCCCCCTGTAATCTGCTCTCGTGAGACCCCACCTGGAGTGCTGCGTCAACATAAGAACGATATAGACCAGTTGGAGCAAGTCCAGAGGAGGCCAAAAAGATGCTCAGAGGGCTGGGGCCCCTCTGCTATGCGGACAGGCTGAGAGAGTTGGGGGTGTTCAGCCTGGAGAAGAAAAGGGATTGGGGAGACCATATTGAACCTTCCAGTGCCTGAAGGGGCTACAAGGAAGCTGGGGGGGACTTTTTACAAGGGCCTGTAGTGACAGGACAAGGGGTAACAGGTTTAAATTGAAAGGGGGGAGGTTTACATTGGATATCAGGAAGAAGTTCTTCCCGGAGAGGGTGGTGAGGCACTGGGACAGGTTGCCCAGAGAAGCTGTGGATGCCCCATCCCTGGAAGTGTTCAAGGCCAGGCTGGATGAGGCTTGGAGCAACCTGGTCTAGTGGAAGGTGTCCCTGCCTATGGCAGGGGGGTTGGAACTAGATGATCTTTAAGGTCCCTTCCATCACAAACCATTCCTTGATTCTATGATTCTATGACTTGTAGTCCTTCAGAGGTACTGTGTTTAACCTCACTGTAGTTCCTACTGCATTATTACCTTGCACCACATTGCACCACGGCAGATACTGATCTTCTGTGCCCAGTGCCAAAACTGTGAGCGGTGGGCAGCAGCCTGCACTGTTCCCACTCATCTTGGAGTGTAAGGTAGGCTGCTCACAGGCTCTGGAGTTCACTGTGAGTCACAGGACAGCGTTAGCCCAACAGTCCGGAAAAGCTTCCTGCCCAGCCTCTGTAGGTGATGTGATCATTAAGCTCAATGAAGGTTTTTGGCTGAGCAGACTGTTGCGTGTCCTGTGTCAGTATGATTTTTAAATGGAGAAATGCCATCTTCACACAACTGTATTTCTCTGAAACAAAGCTAGATACTCTCTTACATGTACTTAATCAGCCATCTCAGTAAAGATGACGTAAGTAAGAAGCATGAAGGACCTGATTTACCCTGACATCAATAGGTAGGATTCTCTTTGGCTTCAGTGAGATTTGCATCTTCCTGCTGGCACAGAGCTGAGACACCATGACTCGTTGTGCCATTAAGCAATTATGATATGGGAAATTAGAAAAAGGTACAAACACTTAGGACACTTCTTTATCATTTATTATGCATGCATATCCTGGAAGTGACTGCTGCTGCTGCTCTCTCTTTTTTGTGCTAAGATATTCCTTTGGGTTGCATACGGCACTATGATATTGTCCTGTGACTATGAGTCACTAAAACATATTCTTTTGGAATCTTCCTGGGAAGAGAAGAAGAAAAAAAAAGTCCTCTAAAATTGGAGGCCCTTACGCCCTTTGATCATAACTGATAGAGGTAAAGTACTTAGGTCTGACAAAAGCCCTTTAACTGATTGGCAAATATAATAGGAGTGCAGTTGTTAAAATAGTCTGCAAAAATTGAGGTCAACCATTGATGTTATCCCTTCAGGATCTATTAGGAAAACATATATTTTGACCCAGAAAGAAAAATGTGGTTACTGTCAATCTAAACTATGTTAAAATCATGAAAGAACTGAAAAAAATGGTGCGCTATGGAAACTGTTCAGTGTGGCTGGTGAGTTTTACATTGAGGAACAAGAAGCCCTCCAACAAGAAAAATCTTATGCTTGTGCAGCTGCCTTACATTTTAGTTGTTCAAGAAAAGAAAATCCTATTTCAGTGGGGATAGTGTCAATAGATCTTAATGTCTTCGTCCAGATGAAGTGACTGTGTATGGTACTCTGTATATGATCGTACATACATGTGACTGCATTTTAATAAAAGCAATAAGACAATAAGCATATTTTATATCTTGAAGCACATTAAACAATAAAAGGTCTACATGAAAACAGTTAATGCAAAATTAAATATGTAAACTAGTGAGACAAGAAGGCCTGTCACTTAAGTTAGTTGAAAACTCCGCGGCTGGAAGGCAGTTCACCAGAACCAGAGAATCTCAATTTTCCACATGACAGGCTACCATCTCATTTATAATGATGTTTTAATCATAAGATATCCTTTCTTTTAAAAGGAAAAAAAAAAATCCCAGTTCTAATAAGACTTACACTGAACAATTCTGTCATTTCTCCCTTTAGATGACAGATATTGCTGTTGGATTGCAAAGTTTCATTTAAGAGAAAGTTTCATGATAAATGTTTCCAGTGTGATCTGGTGAATGGTAGTCAGCTGTGATTATCCTTCAGTTCGTTACAGTCGTGCTTCTAACTCACATTGCTTGAAATGTATTTGAATTTGATTGAATTGTTCTATTTTTGATCTGAATGACCATGTCAAACTGGAACCTTCAAAAGAGATCCTACCAAAATAGGCTGTATAAAGTTTTGCTAACTTATTTATGAGCAAATATAATTAGAAATTAAGGAAACACCAGTAATGTTCTGTGTCATCTTTATTGTTTCAAGAAAGTGAGGCTGAAGTCAAATTGCTATAAATACCTTCTTCTCAAAGTTGGGCTATTGAAAAAATCTGTTGTCCATGAGAATGATGATGTGAAAGCAGTAAAGCTATTTTGTGAGGTTTACATAGCTTAAATATATAAATGAATCATGATAAAGAAAGTAGTGCTGAAATCCTAAAAAACAATGCTGGGAGTACCATAATAAGCAGAATGGGTTGTATACTGTTGATACAGAGAATCAAAGTAAATTAGTTGGCTAAGACATGTAGATGCTTTTAAAATTCTTATCCCAAAGCTTTATTAATGGTGATATACACATATATGATTATCATGGAAGTTAGCTAACTGTTTATAGAATATGCTAAAGCATTACCAGAGTGAATACATGAGATTTTAAAAACTTCTTCAAGTGCTTGGAAGTTCAACCTGTGATCCTCTACTGTTTTGGGCAAACTATTTGAAATTAGTATTTAAATAATGCTTCTGTAAAGCCAGTAACTTCCTTCTTACTATTCTTACATATGGCGCTCATTTTACAGACATAGGTTGTGCAAGAAAACCTAAATATTTTATTTTGAACCTGAAAGTTAGAGTGTTTGGATTGCAGAGGCCATGCTGCAGCAGTGTTGGAGTATCTGGAAGGTTTTTTGTGCAGCTCTAAGTAAAGCTTCCTTAATAACTTGCAAGTAAAAAGATCACATTTTACTCAAATTTACCTTGATATAAAATAAGGATGGAAGTCAGAGGAGAGGCATGAGTGAATATATCAAAACTGATTTTATTTAATACTTTCAATTTGGTGTGCTTGATCAAATAAATGACGCGGTATTTTATCTATCCACGGATGAATGGATGTGGACAAAGCTGCAAAATTGCTGTACATGGAAATAAAATTGTTTTTACATGTACAAATAATTCATACAATTGTATGAACATTTATGATAAAAACAAACTTGAAAGGGTAAATCAGTTGCTTATACAAAAACTCATTATGATTCTGCAATCGTATACTTAAATTTTGTGTTCATTTCACGTTGACCCCTTATCACACGGGGACACACGTAAGCAAACACAAACCCTGATATTAAAGAAAATATTGTTGCCCTAAATGTAAAAGTTCTCTTACGGCGCCCTCGGTTGAAAGACAGCCCACATACTATCCTCTAAATTTACTTCCCTTTTGCTCCTGGAGCTAAGACGATACACACCAGAAGACATGGCTGTTGTATTCTGCCATTCACTTAACTGAGGAGCTGAAACTGCTGATTTGACCATGAATTGCTGGGTGTAATTGAGATTTGTTCTAATGTTATTAAAACTTAAGGCAGTGTCTGTAGCTGTTTAAACAGTGTCAAGGCTGGAGGAACATAAATGTGGTGCTAACTATCGTTCTCTTTCTCTCATTTTTGCTAAATAATAGCAGGTATTGACCCAAGATGATATGAAGGGAAACATAAAAATATACCAAGGTCTAAACTCTGTGAGACATATATAAAGAATACTAATTCTTATGCAAATTTCTTTTATATTTAATAATAGATAAGTATTTAGATATGAAAGGGTTTTTATAAAGTAAGTAAACAGAGTAGGTAATAAGCATATGTTTAGCCTGATTGTTTGAAATACTGTGTACACTTTGCACTGACACACAGAGTCCTGGGTACATCTCAAAAGATGCTCTTCATTGTACAAAATCGGACTAATAAGAATACTAGAACAGATAGATATAAGCGTTTTGAAAAGAAAGCAATAACTGAAAAGGACTAGAAGGCATTATAAGTTCAATGGGTTATCTCTTCAATGGCCATCACCTAGTAAGGAGGTATTTAAGCTAATTTTTTCTTTTTTAGAATTCTTGGACCTTTCATTGATAAGGCAGATTGGCTGAGTTGAGAAAATTATATTTTTTCTGTTTCTGTAACAGACATCTGGGAATCCTTGTAATTATTTTAAAGCAAAAAGAAGATACTTACACATGATTTCACATCTTTTTTTCCTTAGGATTTGAAATGGTTTTTTTAAAGTAAAGTCTTGGGGGGAAAATATATTTTAACTACTGATTCACAGGGAATTACCAGTATCATGAGATAGAGGATAGTATAAAAATAAAAATAGGTGGTGTTGTAGAGAAGAATCTGTTCAGATTAACTGTACTTGCAAAAGTGATTTTTCATTCTAAGGGGCTGCAAAAATATTCAAAATTCAGTGTTCTTAAGTAAAATAAAATTTGAAAGCACTTCCATTAAAATTAATTAGAAAATGATGCTTTGTTTTCCTACAACTGGCCTCAGGGTGTTTTTAAGATTTTAAATTAAGTTCTAAATATAACTGAATTCTGTAACTTTTAATCAATGTCAGTTTAATATATCCTCATAGAGCTTTACTGAAAAAAGTGTTATGCAAACATAGACACAATAACACTCCACCCTGACTAGTTCTGTTTACAAGGTATTTATTCACAGTGATGAAAATGGGCTTTCACTATTTCACAACTCATGACTCAGCTGAATTTAGTGCAGACATACACGTGGAATACATGAGCTGATCAGTGAGCTAACTGTGCATTCTCAGTCAAGAATCTTGCTAAATGAACAGGAGCTGTTACAGTGGATGGCTTCTTGTATTTTGCAGTCAGTATCAGTTACTGATATTCTGTATCTTATGATCCCAAAGAGCTTCATTGATGGTGATGTTCTGAGAAAGTTGTTACGGTTTTGTTTGGGTTTTTTTTTCTGGTTTGTAAATGGGGAAATAAAGCCATAGAAAGTCTAATAGGTTTGACTGTTTTTCATAAAGGGCTTGAGGGAAAATCAGGAGTAGGAGCTGGAAGAAAGATTGTTTTATACCTCTGTGAGGGCGCTCTCTGAACTAATTGTATCAGTAATGCTAACTGATTTTGTCTGCATATGGTAACCTTACTGACTTCTCTTTAAATGCCACAGACAGAATTTCTGAAGCTCTGATAACAGTATAAAGATGAAAATACTTCTTAAAAATATGAGTCTACATATGCTACTTTTTGTCCATGTGGTGCTTTTCATCCATTGTTTTGAATGGCATGGACAGTTGTTACGGAACCTACCCATTGTGACTGGGATTTATGAACCTTCCAAAGCTGAAGAAAAGATAACTGAAATCCAAAGCTCCAGAGGTCAGGTACAGTCGTAAAGGGGGGAGCAGGTTCGAATGGCTTTTGCTGACAGCCCAGGGATTTTGGCAGTTTGGGTTCAGTCTCCTACCCTTCACAGATGTGCAGCCTTAGGAAGGTTCGATCCAACTTAGCACTTAGGTGAGGCAGCTTAGAAGCTGAGACTGAGAAGCACCTCCGGAAGGTATGTCAGATATTAGGTGTACCGAGGTGACCTGTGTTATGAATCTCTCTCTTTTTCGATGTGCAAGGAGCATTGAGCTTTCTTGCTTCTGCACCTCAGTGCACTGGTCAGGGCCTGGAGGACATCTCCTTCTAGGAGTTTAGTTGACTAAGTCGGAGTTTAGCTTATTGAGTCCAAGGTCAGCTCCTTGCTGACAAGAGCTCTCTTAAAGAAGGCGGCTGTGTAGCACGTATGTCAGTGCTTGATCTCATTCTGACCGAGACCGAGACCTGCTGGCTCAATTTTCTGGCCTGACCTCACCTGGCCCTGTTACTGTGGGTAATTGCTAGGGTCCCCCGTCCAGGGCGCTGTCTCTGGCCCTGCTCATGACCTGAACTCCCAGCTCTGCGTGATGGCTACTTGTTGGCAAGAGCCTACTGTTGGCCTTAGCACCGTGTCCTGCTGCAGGCTCACCTCCCCCCCGGAGAGAAACTGGCCCTCACTGCTCCCTCACATGCCTGAAGTCCAGTGGGATGTATCTGGGCCTTTCACACAATGTGAATAGATACTGTTTCATAAAAAGTTGGCATTTGACATTTTTTCAAAGGAGGTAGAACTACCATGCAGTGAAGTAGGTGTGAAACTTAAATTTCTTACATTCTTGAAGCGTTCTTTAAAAATAAGATACAGATTTAAGAGAACCTGAATTAATTATTTGCATCTGAAAATCTGTGAGATGTAGAATACATTTGTATCTATGTCCAATATAATCTTGGTGCTCTAGACTGTTTCTTAGCTCAGTGATTTCTTCAAGGTCACATACTAATTGCTGGCAGAGCTAAATAAAGAATCTAGGAGTATCTGCTCTAACCAATACATCATACTCATTACTGGTTATTTTTCTACTGACTGGCTTATGGCTCTGGGATACCATGTCTGCCTGACTGAGTTATTACTTTTAGGTTTGCAGATATTCATAAACGTTGAATGCTTCAACAAATAACTACCAATCTAGAGAAATGAATGGCAGGGTATCCTTAACCTGCCCTTTCTTTATATAGGAACTCAGATTTATAGCCAATTTCATGATGATCTTGGCCAAGCTTAATTTTTTTAGTAGACAAAGCTATGACTTCGTGATAGCTTCCAAGACTTTGGGAGTTAGGGGAGTGCAACATAGTGATTCTAGTGCAGAACATTTTTTAAAAACTTTTTTTTTTTTTTTTAAGAGAGTTCTGAGTAATGACCTATGATTTATTGGCATATTTCATGAAAAAGGCATTTAGCTGTTTCTTTACAGGGAACATGCCATGTGTCATGTAAAACTGTGGGTAGTTGATCTGACTTGGACATGATAGTTTTATTAGAAATCTGCTGGTGTGAGTGATCTTTTTTCTACCTTTTTCTAACTCTTTAAATGAACTGCTGTGGCAAGGAAGCTCTCTAGTGTTATGTGAATATAGGGGAATAATATTTTTCTAAATGTTTATCTGTTAATAAAAATAAAGTTGTATTTTCATTAGCTAATCTGAATCTAAAATAGAACAGCTCAAATTATTTTTGATCCTAATACAGTTAGGCAGCAAAAACTCCTGGGACTGAGCAGAGCTTTGAAACAGACTTGATGCAGATTATGTCTATGCTAATACCTCTGTTAAATGAGAAGCAGCACCTGTGGAAACAAGGAGCAGTTCTGAGGCAATAAAGAAAAAGAGACTATCTTCTTTATGCTTCCTTCCTTGTGTTTCTAATTACTAAATTCAGTTTCAGTAGAAATTGTGATTTACATTGAAGTGCTTCTGGAAATTGACATCTATGTTACATGAGGTTAATGCTGTTCAGATCCAGGCTTTTGTGTCACAGGATTGTCTCTTCGTGTGTTTTTCCCTGTTAAATTCCTCACTCTGGGATACCCAGCTCAACAGAACCTTGAGATATGCAAGATGGGGAGCAGTATTGGAAAGTTAAGAGACTATTTCCCCTAAAATGGTGAGATTAACGAAAACTGTAGAACAGACTTTTGGTAGCACAGAACGAAAAATCTACCTTTATCCTGAAAGTAAGCTTTATGAGCTCAAAATAAGCTTTCCTGTTGGATATGCAGCCATTAATGGAATTGTAAAGGAATGTTCTTCCTTTCACTGTTAGGGAATTTGGTTTGGTAGGGGCTGAAATGGGCAGAGTAGACTAATGAAAAGAGATTTGCTTCTCTTCCTGTCTGCTGGGTATGGCTGTCACAATATGATTATCTTGTGTTTCTTTGTGACTCCCAGCTGTTAACGGGAGACTGACATTGCAGTAGATCTTTTACAGTCAATCAGTTTTCAGGAAAAGCAAAGAGAATGAAAATAAGAAGTGGCTAAAAAATTGGGAGGAAAACCTGCAATTTCTGTCCATCACCAGAGACATCTTAACTGCATGTTTGCAAGCACTAGAAAGCTTAAGAAGATTGATTTTGCACAGCATTAATAAGATTAGGTGCAGTCTGTCTTTGTTCTGACACATTTCTCTTTTGGACCTTTGTAACAGGAAGGAGGTTTCTCAGGCTTCGGTCTCAATAATTGTCAGAGTTTAACCCCAGCCAGCAACTAAGTACCACACAGCCGCTTTCTCACTCCTCTCATGGTGGGATGGCAGGGAGAATCAGAGGAGTAAAAGTGAGAAAACTCATGGGTTGAGGTAAAGACAATTTAATTACTAAAGTGAAAGCTATGCACACAAGCAAAGCAAAACAAGGAACCATTCCCCCACTTCCCATTGGCAGGCATGTGTTCAGCCATCTCCAGGAAAACAGGGCTTCATCACACATAACGGTTAATTGGGAAGACAAGCTCTATAACTCCAAGAGTCCTCCCCTTCCTCCTTCTTCCCCCAGCTTTATATGCTGAGCATGACATCATATAGTATGGAATATCCCTTTGGTCAGTTGGGGTCAGCTGTCTGTCGGTGTCCCCTCCCAATTCCTTGTGCATCCCCAGGCCACTCATTGGTCTTGATTCTGTGTAAGCACTGCTCAGCAATAACAAAAACCTCTACATAGTCAACACTGTTTTCAGCAGCCCAAATCCAAAACACAGCCTTGTCCTAGCTACTCTGAAGAAAATGAGCTCTGTCCCAAAACCAGAACAATTCAGAGAGAGGAACATAAAGACCCTCAAGAACTCAGAAAAGGTCATGCTTTTGCTATGAAATACATCATCCATGAGCAGATTGCTTACTTCAGTTATACTTTGGCTCTGAATAAGGTCTGTATGCAAGGACTTTACACTCAAGTACAAATATCGGTTACCTGATAATCTGTATTAAACCAGATGGACCAGATAATTATTTACAACTGGGCAGTGTGTTGTGGGGTATTGATAAACTGGAGAGGCCATAAGTATGGAGTCTAGGGCATGTGACCTGTGAGGAGAGGTTGAGAGATCTGGCCTTATTTAGTCTGGCAAAGATGAGGCTTGCAGGGGATCAGGCAGTTTGCAGCTATGTGAAGAAGAGGTGCAAAGACAGTGAAGTCAGCTTCATAGAGGCAGAGTGTAAAGCAAGAACCAGAGCTACGAGATCTGGCTGGGGAGATTCATAGTGCACATTGCAGACAACTTATTCAGTAGGATGGGAGAGAGGTGTTGTAATGGGTTACTCAGAGCAGAGAGGTTTTAAAGACTTAGCCATACAAGGCTGATCTGATTTAGTATTGCTTCCCCCACAGGCTCTTTCTAACCAGTGTTTCTGTGATTCCATAATTTGAAGTTGTATTGTTGAAATATTAAAAAGAGAAGAAAAATTAGAAGACATTATTAATATTCATGGCATTCTCTTGATTTTTTGATTTTTACGTAGGAGAAATTTTTTTATAGACAAAGAGTCTACTACAAATGGTAGTAGTGGTTGGCTAAGAAAAAAAAAGTCAAAGTAAAAATGTTACAAAGGGGATGATACCATATGTCTAGGTTTGCTTTCTTCCCTTCCCATCTCGATTTTCTTTTTTTATGGTAAATGAATGTGGTATGGTACTTACCCTTATGCATATAAAGCAAGATATTAGAGTGCATTTGTGGTAAGATATTTACTGAGTGACAAGGTCATAATTTCTTTTTTTATACAGAATGTCCTATAGTGTTAAAATTTTGAAGAAGATATTACAAATTTTCAGTCTATTAATAGTTCAAAAAATAAGTCGTAGAGTAGATGTTGGCTCTTCCTGAAGGTCATCTTTAGAAACAACCTGTAGAGTAGTGGGAAAGAGAGGTTAAATTATAACCTGAATTTATCACAGAGTATTCCAGAACCTGAAGTACTGTATGTGGAACTGAAGAGATAAAACTCCATCATTCTCTTCTTGATTGTATATACTGAAAATATCTTAAGTCCTGCCACTGAGAAGTTTTTCAGACATAGTTATCAACGAACATTTGTTTTTGTCCGTATCAGAGACCTACCTTTAGCAGATGGGAAGATACGCAGTGTTCTTTTAACGTCTGAATCCAGCTTTATGATGCTAATCTGTAATTCATTAATCACCTATTTTATTTGACACCCCAGTTACTGGCTCCCCAACTGTGTACCTTACGTGCTGCTGGTTAAACAAGAGTACAAGGTCCCCTGTAGTTCTAACAAGTTGTCTGTATTCACCAGTTTAGTTCTGTCCTAAACCAACCTGCACATACCTCAAAAGAGAATCCTTTCAATGTGACTTCCACAGTGAATGAGTTTTTAATCATTACAATGTAAATCAATAAATAAGTTGGATCTATTTTCTAGATGAGATTTACTATATTTGAATGAATTTCTTCATTCTTTCTTGCAAGTGACACGATTATTATAGAAGTCGGTTTCTGGGGACAACTACAATGTCAAACTCCCTCCCTCAACCCACACCTCCACCTCTACTGTCTGTTCAGATAACCTGCTCAGCACTTGCATCTGAATTATAGATGCATTGGTTAAATGATCCAAGCTAACTGAAAATCTAGTCTCTCCCATGTGTGAAGAGAAAATGGAAGCATGTCATCTGCGTTAGACTCATCATAAATTTGATTTTTCATTTGGTTTGCTGTAGATTTGACGGACGGCCTTGTTTTCTCATTTAATGTAGCAGTATCATCATGGTTAAAATTTTTGAATACACATCTGTGATTTTTTAAAAGAAATATTCTCAACTTTGTTCTCAATTTTACATCCTTCATATCTACATTTAGCAGCACTTAACAATGCAAAAAAAATATAGTATTTTAGAAATTCTATAAGCTTTGAGTTACAAGAAGTCACAGCTCTAACTAGAACATTATTTACTGGGTCACAAGCGTAAAAGTTAATGTACCAGAGCTTCTATCTTTCTCTTTCTCTGGATGGATTGTAGCTGTAATGAACCTTAACTGATTTCCATTCATCTGGCTTTTAACTGCTGAGATTTGCAAAGGGAATTAAAAATAAGACCCTTTATGTTGTCATCTTTTCTCCTTTCATTTCAGTTAATAATTTGAATCACACGTTTCTGTTTAACCAGGTACTCAGGGCATGAACAGTAATTTCAATAACTTCCGAAGTGGCATCATGTTGAAATGCAATGCAACGGAAAGACAAGAAAAATGAACTACCACATGTCATGACATGTTAAGTATAGCAGGACGCAAAACTGTTACTGCTTTTAGTAGTTCAGTGCTTGTAAGTTTAGTAGTCTAGTATGACTAGCTACAGAAAATAAGTAGTAATTTGAGTGTGTGACTTAAATCTGCATATTGATTACTCAGTCTCTGGTATGTATTTGCACCAGCATGGAAAGCCGCACTTGAGTTACTGAAGACATGTTTAGATTTGCACTGATGTACTGTCGTGGTTTAACTCCGGCT
>NW_010228978.1:0-612 GCF_000690775.1 Eurypyga helias
ACACGGGGGCCGCGCTCCCTCTCCGCCTCGGAAGGGCACAGGCTCCCCGTCCCCCATGCCACAATGACAGCTGCCACGGGGAGAGCTCGGCCCCCTGTGCCCATCACCCTGGCGTCGGACCTGGAGGAGAGACCGGTGTGTGCCAGGCACATGTGTCCCCCTGCACCAAAGTTCATGGCCCTGCCACAGGGATGAGCCAGCCCCTGTCCCAAAAGCCTGCTGGGACCTGGCGGGGAGGAGGATGAGGAGGACGAAGATGCCATTGAGAAGCCAGGGAGCCCGGCCCAGCCCCAGTGGGTGCCCCAGCAGCTCCCCACCAGCGTGGGCCACTGCGAAGGAGGGGACAGTGGTGACACGCCTGGATCTGGTCCATGGGCTCTGGCTGGACACTGTCACATTCCCACTGTCACCCACAGCCATGTGCCACTGGTGACATCGGAAGTGGCCTTGGACCAGCACGCAGCACCCCGCCCTGCCCGGAGGGGTACAGGATCCATGCCAGCAAGCTGACCCCTGACCCCCTTCTGTCAGTCCCCAAACTGACCCCAAAGCGTGTCCCCTCCTGCCCAACCCCAGTGCTCCCCATCCCACATGCCACGGCGGGGGGTAATG
>NW_010228979.1:0-11069 GCF_000690775.1 Eurypyga helias
TCGCCGCCGTGCGCGTCCGGCCCTCCCAGAACCCCCTTCAGTCGGCGCGTTGGCCGCCGGTGGTGGCAGGAGCGTTGTTTCTGACCTCTCCCGGCCCTTGTAGGCCAGCGGAACCTACCAGCATAAGCCTGAAACTCCTTAAGACGCGAATATTTGTGCCTGTACTGTGAAACCTGTAGCCCCGCGGCCTTTCCACTTGGGCTTTCGTTGTTGCTGGGGAAAGGTGAAGGCAGCAGAAAGTGCCCAGGGTCTTCGCCGCCCGCCACGGCTGCAGCACCGAGCGCTGCCCGCCACCGTCCTCTCCATGTGGGAGATGTTAGTGCCTGGCTGTGCGCGGTGTGTCCCACCACATGGTAAAGCCGCTGCGAGGAGTGTGTGAATTACCTGGGGATGTTGGTGGGTGTTAAGTGAGAGGACGGCAGCGGCAGCAAATCTGAAATGCGGAGAAACTGTCCGCCCCATCCCTGGAAGTGTCCAAGGCCAGGCTGGATGAGGCTTGGAGCAACCTGGTCTAGTGGAGGGTGTCACTGCCCATGGCAGGGGGTGGCACTGGGTGGGCTTTAAGGTCTCCTCAACCCAAACTGTGATTCTATGTTTCTCAGGGACAGAGAGAGGCCTGAGCAGTAACGTTAATGCTTACATCTTTCTTAATCACCTGCAAGGCCTCATAGTGTCATTGGAGATGCTTTGCAGGAGTGCCTGTTCTGGAAAGAAACTCCTCCCCAAACAGCATCACCCTTCTGGCTCCATGGGTGTTTCCAGACAAGCAGATATTTCCTTCGCACCCTGTTGTTCTGATCCATATCAGTGCAAGACTTGAGAGCAGGACTTTGAGGGCAGCCCTGAGGAGAAGGCCTTGGGGTGCTGGGGGCGAGGAGCTGGCCAGGAGCCGGCCGTGTGCGCTGGCAGCCCAGAAAGCCAACCCCATCCTGGGCTGGATCCAGAGCAGCGTGGCCAGGGGGGCGAGGGAGGGGATTCTGCCCCTCTGCTCTGCTCTGGGGAGACCCCCCTGCAGTTCTGCTCCAGCTCTGAGCCCCAACAGCAGAAGGACACGGAGCTGTTGGAGCGAGTCCAGAGGAGGCCCCGGAGATGCTCCGAGGGCTGGAGCCCCTCTGCCCTGGGGACAGGCTGGGAGAGTTGGGGGGTTCAGCCTGGAGAAGGGAAGACTCTGGGGAGAGCTTATAGCACCTCAGTTTATAAGAGGAGAATGAGAACAGGTTTATTCAGCCCACCAGCAGATTTCAGGTGCAGCTTGATCCCATCACACCTAGTGATGCGAACTGTGTTTCCTGGCAATTCCCATGAAACATGAACAGTGTTGGAAATGACAGGGAGAAAAGCTGCAGTGCTAGCTGCAACATTGTTCCCCAGTACAGCCAGGAAGCAGGATCATAGTCCCGGTGAAATTACAACAATAAAAGCTCAAAGATGAAATAAATTTAAAGAGCTGAGAATTAGAATAAAGCAAAGATGGGTCCAACTAGCTTAAGATTCTCCTCCTCTTGTGCAAAACTCTGAGGAATTCACAATAAAAAAAATAATTCACAGGAAGATTCTCAGTGGGCATTAGGCTTCAGCATATCCAGGGTCAAGAAAATATTCACATCGAAAGAAACTCTTAAAACTTATTTACTGCTTTAAATCAAGAAAAATGGTTCAAAGTCTGAAAAGTTCCCAAGAAATAAAAAGAATTAATTGGAAACTCTGGACACAATTAAAACAGAGGTAGCTTTAATGCTGCTTCAGACTGAAGTTAAAAACATGGAGCATGATTTATGTTCATTAATTCAAAATAGTAGAGTCTTCTTAAAACCCGTGTAAACAACATACGGCATCTCAACAGAATCTTCCGAACAGAGTTGCTGGGACGCAGTTAGCAATTCCTTCTGATGCTTCATCTCACCAGTTTTACTATTCTTACCAAGTCTTTCTTTCACTTGGTAAAGTGAAATGAGAGAAGTGAAAGGACTTGAATGTCTCTTCTCTGGATGAGGAAACCCTGACAAAATTCGTTGAGTAGTTTCTGGTTCATCTCACAACATGACGATAATATAATTGATTCTGTGCTGTTCACGCTGCTTCCCCATCCTCTGACTTCCGAACATTACATGGGGGCTGCTAGGCCATCCACAAGATGAATCTATGTATCTTAACAATAGGCTGTGCTGGTTTCAGGCAGGAATGAGCTCCTTGACTTCCCAGTGCTGTCAGCTGGCCCAGAGCAGTCGAGAGAGTTGTTTCATTCCATGGTACCTCAGGCTCAGTTCGGAGGTGGGAAGTGGCCTGGGGTGGGTCATTGAGGCTTTGGGCTAGCTTGATTAGCTGGGTCGTTAGCTCATTTGTTACTTCTTGGCGTGGTTGTTAGTGGTGGGGCTGGTTCTTTTGTTAGTGGGTTGGGGGGTCAGTGTGTTTTCTCCCCACACTGGGGCTCTCGGGCTCGGGGACTGCTCCTCCAGGACTTGGCTGTGTGTCAGTTGGCGGATGGTGAGCTACTGTACCATATGTTCTCTTTTCTATTGTTTTAATTACTTAGTAGTAGTAGTATTGTTAGTTTGAGTATCACTATAATTTTCATTTATATTATTAACCAGTTCTTATCTCAACTTTACGAACTTTCCTTGTCTTTTCCTCTGGCTCTCCTCCTGCACTGGGGGAGGGGGCCAGAGGTGAGCGAGCAACTGTGTGGTACTTAAACACCAGATAAGGCTAAACCACAACATAAGCTTACTCTAAAGGAAAATAAGGATAGAACAGCGTATTAAATTTAAAAGTAATTGAAATGGCCACACAAAAAGTTTGCTCAAATGATGCAAGAATTGAGAAGAAGGAGCAGTTGATATAGAAAAATAATTTAAAAGTCTTTGGTAACAATGAATTCTTCAGATTTTTACAGTACTTGTAATCTAAAAATAGTCTTCTATTATTTATGTAAGTATATTTTATAATTTATTTCCTAGCATACTTTATTAACAAAACTTTTATATAAAAGCAGAAAATAAAAAGTCATAAAGATAAAAAAAAAAAAGTCTTACCCTAAGAAACAAGGTATCAGAATTGGGTTCTAAAATACGTTTCTTAATGAGTGTACCTCATTACTCAGCTCACATAATACCAAATTTCCCGGGTAAGAAGTTTGTTTTTCCTTGGGCTGTCGTATTCTTTCCATCACTTGACTTGGCAGGCATGTCCATAGTAATATATCTAATTTGAAAACCACCAGCGGTCACTGAAGCATCTGTCAAAAACTTCAAGGTCATAACATTGCCTGGGACAAGAAAAAGAAAAACAAAGGTTACATTTTCAGGCATAAAAAATGGGATATTTCCGTGCTATTTTTAAAGTGCTCCTTCTTGCTTGCTTCTAAGCAATCTTTAGAGCAATCCACCTGGTCTGCCTGCTTCTGAGCGGTGGCCTGGGAGGATTTTAGTTCCATGGAAAACCAGGCAGATTTTCATCAGTTTTGCAGAGCTCAGAGACAGATAAAAGTTGTGCTTCCTGCAAAGCATTTCCTGTCGTTTACAGTGCTGCTCTGCTCCACTCTACCTGTGAAATGTCACACCTCATGTGTGAGACACAGCTGGCGCAGAGCCCCCTGGGTCTCTGGGTGACACTGGGGTGACTCCCACGCGCGTCATCGCCCGTCTCCACCAGGCCCGTGTGAACTGGGAGATCGGGGGTGGCACAGTTCAACCTTTCTGTTCTTTCTGCTGATTACAGCTGCGGGCCGGAGCGTGGTGACATGAGTTTCTGCACAGACCGTCCTTAGGCTATCGCAGGGAACGTGGCTACTTCCTTGCACAGGTAGCCCGCGTGGCACCTTGGCGATGCTTGAGCAAAGAGAGGTCAAATAGCTTTACTATTACCTTTATTATTAGTATTAGCTTTATTATTACCTTATTATTAGCTTTATTATTGCAAATATGCAATAATAAAATACCTCTGCTCTGTGCGTATACTGGCGTACTGCACACCGGGTGAATGATCCCACTTTTGGGACAACGGTTTTACGTGTAATCAGACCTTGACCTGCTGTTTAAATCCCGTTAAAACACAGAGAATAATGTCTGCAACCGGCTTTGGAACTGTGCTTGCAATCCTTGCTCTTGAAATGGGAAAAAGGGGTGCATGAAGATGCTGCGCACGGGTTACTGACTGCGGGAAAACTGCTTGGTGCGGAGTGCACTACCGCGGTAAGGCCGGCAGGATGCACCCTGGTTCTCTTCTAACCGGGCTTTTTGGCTTCTCCATTGATTTAGAAGTGCCTGCAGTGAGGACGGAGCATGCTGGCAAGCATAGCAGCTTATGACAGGAAGCAGAGATTGCACCTTCGGACACCTTAACCATCTATTATTAGAAAGTAGGGCCAAAAGGGGATTTTGGCTGATTGGGTTTTTTTTACTATAAAGAGTGTAAATGTATTACCTGTGCTAATGATGTCATCTGGCAACTCATCTCCGCAAAACCTGGAAAAAAATGTAAGCGGTTATGACTAAAGGACCCAGCTTATGCCATACCCCTGCTATGTAGGGACCTGCGCTGGCTGCCAGGCTGTACTCTCCTTCGGAGCTGTGCCTCACGGGGCTGAACTGCTTATAGGATTCAGTGTATGGTCTCTAGACATTAATTCTCCTCTAGAGGTTAAAGCAATTGCCTAAAGGATATTGGTCATTATCTTATAGTAAGGTTTAGGGAAAAAATGCAGGAAACGTTTTTCAATATATGCAGGAAGTAAATGATGCAAGACCAAAAAAAAGAGCGATTTAACTAGGTGTTAAAGAAAAAGAACAATGGCCCACGGCTAAGAAAGGAAGAGCATTGTCAAGAAAAACATTAAAATTACCCGTAAAGCCAAATCAAAGTGACTACACGTGGTTTGTAGAGAGGACGTGAAAAGTGGCAGGAATTGGGAAGTGGTTATTATCACTTTTTCTGGTTCATTTTTGCTCTGGAAAATTGAGGTACTTCATGATGAAATATAACTGCTAAAGGACAAGCAAAAATGTGACATCAAAGAAAAGAAAGGATTAAGCAAAGAGAGATGATATGTAGTAAGATAGTATACGTAAGTAAGTATAGTATATAGTAACAGAGATGATATATAACACTTCTGTAGTGAACAGTGACTTTAAAAACATTTTTGGTAACGGTTTAACACCCCACCTCCGTCCTGTCAATTAAAGCAAATACAAAATAGTGCTTGAGATTGATTTTCTTCCTGTAAAATAATCGGGAATTAAGAGAAGCAGCAACCGAAATAGTCTGGCAGCGTGCTTTCATGTAATTTAACAAAGCAGAAAAGGGCAAAGCCAATTCTCTGAAACTTTACAGGCCTGTGTTAATGACACTAAATTGCCAGGGGAAATAAGTCAGCTACTGTCGCTACAACTGTTATGGGCATATCAGAGGTGATAACAGGAGAAAGTAACAGTGTTCTTCTGAAGTAATGTTCTGGGGAAAAACTTAAATCATTTGGCTACTTGCATATTAAAGCTAGAATTGCTTTACCTGCCCACAAAGCCATTGACATCATCGTAGCTGTCATAGATTTCCAAGTAATCGGCCATACAAGCAGTGTCGTCTTCAACGTCAAACTCTAGAAACTGTAGATGAATACGTTGTCCATACTTTACTCTAATGTGCCAGTAGCAAATTTGCTCATTTTCATACTCATTTGGGTAGCCTGGTGACTTAAAAACATGTTTTGAATCTGTGAAGACTCCACCACATTCTTTTCCTACGAGAAAAACAAAAACATCACAGTTTAAGTGTTCATTGTGCGGCTGCTGTTTAAATCTTTGTGCACTTTGACCCAGCAGGTCCGTAGGAAATCACCCGTCCTGACAGCTCTTTTCATATAGCGAAGCACTCAGCATACACAAGAGATGTCAGTCATTCCTAGCTTTTGGGAGCAGATATTTGGGAAGCAAGAGGCACGATTCAAAACTCTGAGTTCAGAGGAAACGCTTTCATTGGCTTCAGTGGACTTTGGGCCAGAGCGAAGTGTTTTATGTAAAAGGCATTTGGGGTTTCTGGCTGTGTCAAACTGTAAGCTTTACAGCTGTACTTGCAAGTCACCCTGGCATTTTTTCATCCTTTCTTCTTCAAAAATCTCTTGAAAGTGTGTCTTCTACAAGAAAATTTATAAAGGTTAGCGATCACAGGCATTGCATTTTACTCCTGTTATTTCTGCAGCTCCTCACTCCCTCTGGAATGTCTCCTTTGGGACAAAAAACATTCATTCCCGTTTGATTCAGTGGCCATTTGAGCTTCACCGACGCCCTGACTGCGGGACCAACCATTCCGGGGACCTCACGCTACCTGACTTTAGGAGTTGCCTGATGTTAGGGGTTGGCGTTGTTGCCCAAGTTCAGACCTGGGGGAGAGGGAGGTATTTTTCAAGGGTGATCCAGGGCACCTGATTTAGGAGCCTTAAGCTAGATAGTGTGATTAACCCTCTTTATCTGGACACTGTCCGTGAGTCCTGTACTTTCCAGCTCCAGATCATTGCCAGGTTGGATGTACACTCCAAACAGGCCAACAGTTCCATAAATTCCTCTTGACATCTTTAGCATCCTAGGGAAGAGCAGGGCTGTCTCACCTGCAGACACACAACCCTGCCAAGCTTTGCAGCAGAGCCTGAATACACATCCTTTTAATGGGGCCAACTCAGCCGTGGAGTGTTGGCAGTTCTGGTGTCCTTTTGTCCTCTACCCAAACTGTATTTGGAAGTAACTAAGGAAAGGAGAAGGCTGACAAAAGAGAAAGTGGGCTGACAGTTTACGTGCAGTAATAATGAATGCTGTAGTCTCCCTGCAGTTTTCCTTGTATGCTGAACATCTGTGGATGTCCCCCACCCCACAGAGCTATTCGATTAACAACTGCCCAGCTAACGTAAACAAGCTCAAGCCCTGTGAGCACAAACAAAATGTGCACAGCTGTACAGACGTCACGGACGACTCCAACATCTGGCTCTGCCAGGCAGGGTCGTACACTTGGAGTAGTGAGGGAGGCAAGCGGTGCACAAAGTTAAGCTTTGCTTTCCTTGGTGCTGCCAACTTTGGCTTCCCTGCTCTCTAAAGGGGTACTTCTCTCCATCTATCACACATGCACGCCCAGACAGGCTACTGCTGGGAGCTGGGTCTGTCAGGTGCTTCAGTCCCAGTCGTGGCATTCCTTTTCAAAAGTTCTGTCTCAGGCACGAGGGAAAAGGAATAGAAATTAACACTAAATTTAGCCTGCTTACAGGCAGATTATCTGGAAAATGGTTCCCATGTTAAACACTTCAGATTAGTTATTTAAATCAAATTGTAGGCTAAATGTGAACACCCTTATACAAAACAAGACATTTACACATTGCATTGGAAATATTACTTACCTTTTTCATCAACAACAGCATATCGTTACATTTTTAGTGTCTGAACAGACTTTGCTCAGGCACAAGTTATGTATGGTACGATGCCGTGCAAAGACGCAGAGCTCTGAGCAAGCCAGCTCAGCTACGGGATCAGTAGGGGGGGCTCAGTGCAGGGCTCCAAATAAATTTGTACCAATGCAAATTCCCAGACAAACAAATTCCCATTCCCAGAGTATTTATGGCATTGAAGCCAACTCATTCAGAGCCCGGGTGCCTTTGCAGAGCCCGGCAGCATGGCATGTGGTCATAATGTTAGACCTGAAGAGTGACAGGTTGTTTTTAAACACACCGTTAGGGTTGTAGCAGTAGGCATCCCATCTTTCGCTTCTGTTCAGGCGAATCCCGTAATCAACAATACCAGTTTTTCCAAAGCCACAGTTGGCTCCAGCTTTTACTATGGGATAACCAACTCTGCCCTTGGCCATCCAGCCAGCAGCACACACATGGAAACCTGCAACAGGGAGGAAAGGAGACATGGATGTGATAAATCAATCCTAGGCAAGAAGCTCTGCCTTTTGTTCAAGTAAATTACTCCAGCTGATCAGTGACTTGGTGTAATTGGCTTAATAGAAATTGAACTCCAGGAAAGAACAGGAATTTGAGAGGATAATTTTAAAGGCAGAATTTAAAACTGCATTGTGTTTTCCACAATATGATTATTGGTTCTTCGTCTGAAGACAAAATCAAATGCAGATGGACTCTGTAGTTTCCCGGGTGGGGAGTTTAAGTGCTGTACCAGAGTTTGTAACCAAATTAGATATCGGATGAGGTATATAAATGTGTTCTTTGTTCCCCTTTTGGAGTCATGCAGATTTACTCAGTCATATCTCAAGAGTTTGCAGTTTTAAGTTGTGAGAATGAATAAAATACTACATACAGCTAAAAAAAAAATAATTTACTTAAGACCCTTTCAATTTAAATTTAAATACCTGAAATGCCTCAAGTATTTCTTGCTAAATAAAAGGATCCTGTTAATGCATTTTGTGGCCGAGAGCTTAGAAACAATAGCCAAAGAATGTGATGTTATTCGCTGTCTGGTAGAGACCGATGTTTTCATGGAGAGAACTGGAACATATTTGTAGCATCCTAGGACTATGAAGCTACTCAGAAGAGACAAAAGTACCCTTTTTTACATGTGTGCTGGTGCTGAGAGCCAGCTTCTGACTCAACGGCTAGCCTGCAATTTTCTAGAGTGGAGGATATTTTCCATTGTTTTCCTAATGCTCTGAATGAATTAATAATTTCTCATTAGGAATCAAACAGAAATACAGTAGAGCCCTCACTCAGCTTTGCTTTTTACTCCAAGCATACCATTCGCCCTCTCCCAGAGCAGATATGGCTGGGATAAACATTCTGAAAGCATCTTGACTGATGATGGGAAAACCAGCAATGTGTGTTTACTCTAGAAGCTCCCTGGGGATAAACACCTTCCTCTGCAGCACCCAGGGGCTGTTGCTGGGGAGGTACTGGAGCTTCCCAGTTCAGCCAGACCGCTCTCGGCTGGGTGTTGCTGGTTCTGGGATGGTGCTGCACCCAGAGCTGGGGGGGACACGTAGCACTGTGTGCAGATGCTACCCCAACAGCTCTGTAGGTATCGCAGTCACGCTCTTACCGAGGAGGGAACTGCACGCAACTTGGGCAAAAATCCAGGGTGTTTACAAGTCTCTCGTTCCCAGAGTTCACAACATTTGTGACAATACAAGACTGGCAACACTATGAATGAGCGATGTGCAAAGCGAGCAGCCGTAATTTTTTCCAAACCTATTTTTCTTGCCGCCTCCAGCTGCTGATACGTGGCTAAGTGTCCTCCCTCGTATTCACAGACGGCTTTTGCTTCTGCATAGGTGAGCTGGTACTTCCCAGAGCGTGCCTCCCTGTGATACACTCCAGCTGCTCGTTCTGTGGGAACAAAGCAATACATGGTTTCGGTTCTGTATCCCAACTTCCCGGGTGCTCTCATCACCCCCAGCACCTTCCCCAAGACCTGCGCCTTGGGCTACTGTCCAGGTGAGAAGAGGAACAAAATGTCCAGTGAGTAGCTGTGTTGCATGGAAAATGTCAGGAAAATACGTCCCTCTGTGCTGGCTTTTGTCCCTCCCAACCCAAAGGCACGGTTTTGCAACACAAAGGTATGTTTTTGTTTGGGAGAAGTTTTGAACAACAGAGCTAGTCAGAGCTTGGAGAGTTTTTGAACAACAGAAGATCAACAAACGCAGGGAAGGAGTCCCCTAGGACTACTCAGAAGGCAGTAGTTATGGGAACGATCGGCTGGTGTCAGCATCACCAGTTCCGTGTGGCCTCTCTGACTCCGGGGAAGCTCCTTCTGGATTGCAATCACAGCATTCTTTTGGATGTAACTTTTAGTGCCTTTGGAAGATGAATCAGAGCTTTGTTTTGACTCTCTGGAGGAGTTAAATCACAGCTACTTGGATAAAGGAGAGGCAGAAATTGAAGGGAATAAAATCATGAAGTAAAAATATCTGAGCTTGGGTCACAAAGGGCAGGACCAGCAGAATTCCTGGCCGACATTTTTGCCGCACAGAAAATTAATACACTTTCTTCATTATTAATTTTTTTCTTTACTGTTGCAAGTACAATATAAAACAGCTTTCCAGGGAAACCTAGAAACTGTCAGCACCACTACAAGTCTTAGAATCTTTTCACGTTGCGCTTGTCTGATGCCATATGTATGGAAATCTGTCTCGGAGCCAATCTGCATATCGACGTTTTTGTTTAGATTCTTCTTATATTTAGCATCATCTGAGGGAAATGGCTGGCTGTAGCTATCACTACTCAATATAACTGAAAAAACACACAGAACGGGAAGCTTTTTTTACAGTAGTCATTTGTGCCATGGGAAAAAAAATAGTCTTTTCTAGGGCCACACTTAGAGTCAGTAGTTTTGGCTAGGTTAGGCGATTTTTTTAAAAGCATGGTCACCACTGAATTGTGGTCAGCGACGGTGCGAGCCCTTGTTAGGCACAGAATGATGTTTGGCAATGTAGGTTTTGGACCCGCAGTCACTGGCCTGGTGCCCAGGGAAGCAAATGATATTGCTGACAGCAGTCTCGGAAGACCAGAGTTGCTTTCTCTAACATTGCTGGGAATGTCACTGCCATGGGCATGGGATAACATATTCCGTGGAAAATTTTTCTGAAGAAGCCAGTGCCTTTGCAAAGAAGAGTCACAACAACTAACAGCTTCGGAGTAATGGTATGCTATCCCAAAAATCATCTATTTTAAGTAAAAATTTGTTCACAGAAGGTATTATTTGTCATTCATTCAATTGCCTGTCACATCTAACCTGATAAATCCCCTCAGTGCTGCCTTACAGCATGACTCTGTTGGATTCAACATACATGAGTTGAAAATCTGAGTGCTACAGAAAACAGCTCAGCCTTTAGCCTTGCTGCACACACAGGGGACACCCCAGAATTGAAATTATTGATCACTGCAGCTCACAGCGAAGTGAACTGAGGGTGAATTGAAAAACACAGGCTGTAGTCCTTGGGATTTGCTGAGCTGCCACACCTACACCAAGCCAAAGAGTAAGGGGCCGCTGGACACTAAGGTTTGTCGCCTTTGCAAAGGTGACCAGTCACAGCCCAAGCAAGAGCAGTCGTAATGCTTAGTGACAGTGATGTTTACTGCTGAA
>NW_010228979.1:11081-34009 GCF_000690775.1 Eurypyga helias
CCAGCATGTTCCTTCCTGCTGGATCTACATTCAGGAGGAGTCTCCACGGCTCGGACTCATCACTCTCGGAGCTGACAGTAAAAACGCTTTTGGTTGTTCTCCTGAGTTTTTCACCTGGCAATATTGTTTTCAAATCTTATCCCTCTAGAGGTATCTACCCCACTTATTAATGCTGAAATGTCACTATGGACAGGCATCACGTTTTTTAGAGATGTGGAAAGACCTGCTCTTCAGTTTCTACAAGAGCTGCTCTATGGAGAGCAGCACCACTGGATCCTCGAGCAGCGTCTTGGTGGGTGGTGGTCCCCTGCTGAGAGCAATCTCCAGTCTGTACTGCTGTTACTCCTTTGTACCGTGACAGAAGTACCCTTTGGAAAGACAGACCACACACACACATGCCACCAAGCTTTGAGATGTGATGCTGGCTTGGTGCGTCACAGTCTAACAACACTGTATTCCCTAATGGTATATCCTAATTAACTGATCAGATCTTTCACTGGCTTTTTTTTCCCCTCCCTCTCAAGTACCTTAGGGTCTGTGCAGGAAGATAAACTGCATTAGCAAAACCAGACCAAGTTCAAAGCACTGTACTCATTAACTATTAATATACATTTACATGTTTAAGTATCAGTGTTTATACACATATTCACAGTCGAACACACACACATGAATTACTATTAGTCCTTATGGAGGCGATATCATGGCCACATGAATAAACCTGCATGAAACAGTGTTTTTACCTGCAAGCACACGCACATGCACACCACTGTAAGCGCGTACCATTCATGGGGCCAGCGCTACGGAGTGTGACGTGTCCCAGGCTCTGCTGAGCATCTTCTCTGATGGGGGATTCTGCCTGAGGGCTGCTCTCTTTATCTGACCTGCCTGAAATATCTTCCCTGGACAACATCGAGAAATTTCAGCAAAGCTGTCTCTTTGCCTGAAAATCTCCATGTTGGGACCGTTTTCTCAAGGATTTCTCTACGACCTTTTCTTCTTTGGTTCCTACTCAAAAGGTCAAGGGTTACACGGCTGACAGGACATGTTTCTTCCAGCTCACATTTCTTAAAATCCCTCCTTGAAGTCCAGAGACAGCAGGATCCTGCAAGGACACTGATCCCCTCCTCACCCACTGTAGGAGGAGACGGCCAAACATAGCCAATCTCTTATGCACAAACACAAGCATGAAACGTGGCCTAATGAAGCACCCTCAGTATGCAGGACATAAATATTAGATGCTAAATAAAAAGAAATATTTAACTTTTAAGTAGAGATTGGCCATGTAGAGTTACTGGCCTCTGCTAATACATGGTCATACTCAGAGTACTCCGCCAAATGGGGTAGGTACTGCTCCTACATGGCATTGACACACGGTGCCAGGGATGGAATTCGCAGCACAAGGAGTGCAGCAGCCCTGGAAAACCTACTTTGTGGCATTAAGGTCTAGCACCTAAATAAGCATATGAGCATATTTGGGCAGGACTGCCCCAATCCTCATCGGTTTACAATAAACCTTTGGTTACAATGTGTTTGTGTCAAAAATGAGCAACTAATTCCGTTCACACAAGAAAGGCATTAGCAGGAAGGTGATAGAGGCAGCTGCAGCAGCGCTGCGTGCCGGCTGAAGCAACAAAAGATGCTTCGTAACAAGAAAAAAGGTAAAAGACACGAGAATTTCTAGGCGCCTGGTAATTCAAGATTCTATATTTGTGCTAATGATTTGTTGAGGAAGAAAGGTAAAATGGAAAACCCCCTTCGTTTTCAACTTGGTCTTCATAGTGCTTTATCAGGAGAAGAGGAGATAAGCAAAGCCCAGATGTCACTGCGCATTCCTAGGGTTTATTCAGGGGAGGGGGTCTTGTGTTAATGCTCATGAGTACGAGACTGGGGTTACTTGTTTTACCATTAAAGTTACTCTTTTTTTTTTTTTAAATACAAATATGCATAAATTGGATGTCTATGATTTTGCCAATTTTTTCTTCATTCATACATAATGTCACTGAATTCCATTGGTAATTCAATTAACTGTGTTTTGAGGTTTGTTTGAATAATCTTATTGCTGTAGTTACACTAGATGGTGGATTTCTAATGGAGCTTCAACGGAGTCCTGGAGATAAGAAAGCAGAGTGATTATTTCAAAGTTTCATGCTGTGTTTCCAGATTTTGCATGTGTTTGTTTATTTAGAGCAAGTCATCAGTTTTTACCCCATGACTTATTTTTATTTGCTCTCATGGTAAATGCTAAAGGTGTAGCAAAACAATTTTATGATGCATTCCAGTTAACACTCTGTTTCTTCATTTTAAAGAATTAGAAAATTTTTCCTTCAGATTGACTTAAATTTATAAAACTGCTTAAATGATCACCATTATCACAAATCCACATTTATGTTGGGCTTGTTCAGCCTGGAAAAGAGAAGGCTCCAGGGAGACCTTATAGCACCTTCCAGTACCTGAAGGGGCTACAAGGAAGCTGGGGGGGGGCATTTCCCAAAGGCAGGGAGTGACAGGGCAAGGGGTAATGGGTCTAAATGGAAAGAGGGAGATGGAGATGGGACATCAGGAAGGAATTCTTCCTGGAGAGGGTGGGGAGGCACTGGGACAGGTTGCCCAGACAAGCTGTGGATGCCCCATCCCTGGGAGTGTCCAAGGCCAGGCTGAATGAGGCTTGGAGCACCCTGGGCTGTGGAAGGTGTCCCTGCCCATGGCAGGGGGTGGGACTGGGTGGGCTTTGAGGTCCCTTCCAACCCAAACCTTGCAGAAGCTTCTAAAGACTACATCCAGGGTGGCTGGTTGCAGCAGTCATGTGGATATGCTAATCTTTGCAAATAAAACACTGAGGACCCATTCTCTGGCCATGAGTGCCAGTGGCATGGTGAGTGCCTGAGCTCTCTTCCCTGTCATCAGAGTGGTCTCATCCACACTGCCTCTAGGGACAGTCCGTGCCCCGGCTCTCCCTGGCACTGCACTGGAGTCCTCTTTAAAAGACCAAAAACTGTGCCAGGGAACATGAGAATGGTTAAACCACAGACAAGACCTGTGCACAGTCACGTGCTTTTCACTTGAGCAGAGCCAGCCCATACAGGCTACAGGGAAACAGGGGCCTGACTCTGCAAATCCCTTTGCTCATTGCTCTGACACATCTGTACGAGAATACCCACCACAGACTGTATTGAGTTCATCTTCTCTGCCCCTACTACCAGGGCTTAACACAGCCTCAGTCCTACTTAGGTCCTGTGTCTCCTTATTGTTATTCCCGCCAAGAACACAAGTTTTGCTTGTTTCTCACACAAACCTACTTTTTCTGGAATAGCAGCCACTTGAGGTGGTGCACATAGCTGCCAAGCTGCCCTCCCCTGGAGCTCTCCCCCACCTGAGCACCTTCAGCAACTGTGGGACACAGCAGGCATGTTCCAAGTTTTGAAGGAAAGAGTAGTCATTAAAAATGTGCAGTCGAATGGAAAACAATACACACCATTCCTCCTTCTCACTTATGTTACCGTGAGTTTACATGGTCCTCTGAGAAGGGACTGGAGTTACGTGGTTGCTGTACCGGCTAATAGAGCGTAGCCCCAACGCTCACGAAACATCCGAGCAGAGCAGAGATGTGTACCGGCTACAGGAATTCCTTAAAATCCTTAAAGAAACACACAGCATTCTAGAGAGGATAAAGGAGTTTGTATTTGTCTACAAAACAGAGCACTCGGTGCATGTTTTTGTTTTGGCATCCTTTATGTGACTGTATTCTGAACATGTTTTTCCATTCTATTGGATAATTATAAAGATCTATAAAAGAACTCTAAGAGCTATTTAAACCCACTTGAGGTCAAAGAAACTGTTCCCACGGCATTTTCTATAGGCCTTTTGAAATCTTCTCTCCACTGTTTAATGATGTGAACAAACCAATGGCCAAAACATCTACATTTCTGCACTTTCCTAGAAACCTAGGAAATATTATCGCCATTATTTCCAGATCATTTAGTTTCATATGTAGGACCCCAGGCATCCGAAGTATGTTCATGCAGAAAGTAATTCATTCCTTTGGCAAATGTTTCTTTTCATACTCGTTTTCCTTCATTAGAAGCAACTGTTATTTAATGCTGTTTTCACTTTACCTCATGCTGACGGAAAATACATTCAGATGAAATATTCCATAACTACTTTTTCCTGCACTTCAGAGAAATAGTAAAAAGAGTAAGCTCATAAGGACAGCACTTACAGTCACTAGTCAGATAAAACCATCACCAGCTCCAGTGCGGAATTGTGCTAATATTAATGCGTGGCTCAATTTTGTATTGCTAGGTGCTCATCTTTACACCGTTAGACAAACACTGTGACTTCTGCAGCAAAACATTCATGATTAAATTAGTTCTTACCTAGCCAAATAGAGTTATGCAGCACTCCGTCTTTGAATCCCCATGCTTCAGCCTTGTCCCACAGCAGGGCAGAAAAGAAAATTAGCGCAATCATCTCTTCCGAACTATTAGACTGTAAATATTCCCTGTTAAAACACTCAGGGTAACCTCTGCTAGCAGCTGGCAAGATCCTATTGGAACATCTGGTAGCCAGATCTTAAATAGTCCTTTCAGCTGTGAGGTCAGCAAGCCTGCTCCAATTGTGCTTGCTGCAGTATTATTACACAATTAAATGCGATGTCTGCAGTCGTCCATGTGACTCACTTTTGGCTCTCCTGATTCTCTGTGTGTCCAAGAAACCATTCTATCCCTCACTACTGCAGCACACAGGAACACTTTTCAAGCCAAAGTCTGTTCATTCTGCAGCACTCGCTGTCTTCAAATTCCATAAAAGAATAAAACTAATAACCAGTCTATCTGCTCATAGTGTTTCTAGTCACACCATTTACAGGACCAAAGAGGACACATTACAGGACAGATGCTACCTCTCAGTCTCGTTTAAATATTTTGTTCTGTCATCTGTAATTTGGATTTAATTTCACAGCAACCTAATCAATGAAAAAATCTAAGGAGGATATTTTACATTGGCTATTTGAATTCAGTTTCCCTATGTGGAATCTGTAATCGCCAGTCAAACTCCCAGATCAGCGTAAAACTACAAGTGTCAAAAACAGATGCTCTTTGTTCTGCAAGTGGGAAATAAAGCTAAAATCTTCCCCTCCAAACCACAGTTTAAAATCTGATTCATAGCGTGACAGTTGTCTGCTTGTCTTCCCTTCTGGCTAAAAGTGAATACTGCAGCTGCTCCTGTGGATGAGTGGGAGAGCAGAGCGGGGGAAAGATGAGAGTATGGAAAATGGTCTGGTGTTCCACGCTCTTGAGCAGCCATTGGAAGACTTTGCTCTCCAGTTCTGATAACATTCGCAACTTCTGAGTCAGGAGCTGTAGAAAAAGATGTGCCCATGACTGTGAACACAATCAAATTAAAATAAATGAAACGGAAAGGGTGGAGGACTCTGTGCCTACTCAAAGCGACTGTTGTACCAACGAGGAAGATATTCTTCATCACTCCAGTCTCAACACAAAGCTGCATCGCCTACACAGTCACACACACATATTCCTCCCAGCTACAGCTAAGGCTGAAGGGGAGAGCTGTGGGGAAACCGAGGTGAGAGCGAGCCTTCCCCCTGCATCAGAGCAGCAAGGTGCCTTCCACCAAAATACCCACGTCTTGACCTGTCACTCTTCAGCAGCACTCACTGATGAGAGCAAGCCAAAAAAATTCCTGCTGTGCACACCCATGCCGTACCCAGTCAAGTTGGAACCTTCGGTGTGCAGCAGGGGGTGTACAGTGTATGTATGTATTCTTGCTCCTGACGAAGCTCATATGCACCCTGACGTCAAGGCCTGGCACTGGGATTTTCCACTCAGGTATCCCGGAAAGCTGTTGACAGCCCACTGCCTCGCTCTGACCAGCCTGGGACATTGAGGGCTCATTGTCCTTTCCTGAAGTTCTAGTGAGCTACCAAAAGGTGGAATGCCTGGAGAAGGGAAGGCTGCAGGGAGACCTTAGAGCCCCTTCCAGTGCCTGGGGGGCTACAAGAAAGTGCGGGAGGACTTTTCCCAAGAGCAGGGAGTGACAGGACAAGGGGTAATGGGTTTAAACTGAAAGAGGGAGATTGAGATGGGGCATCAGGAAGAAATTCTTCCCTGAGAGGGTGGAGAGGCACTGGAACAGGTTGCCCAGAGAAGCTGTGGATGCCCCATCCCTGGGAGTGTCCAAGGCCAGGCTGGATGAGGCTTGGAGCACCCTGGTCTAGTGGAAGGTGTCCCTGCCTATGGCAGAGGGATTGGATCTTTAAGGTCCCTTCCCACCCAAAGCATTCTGTGATTCTACGCTGGAACCAGGGATACTGCCTGCCAGTTTGTCACCAGTCTCTACCACACTGATCGTCCCACCACACTTTAGTGACAGCAAACCAAGAAAGCACTCTAGAGAGTTGTCCCACTGCACAGACGTAGGAGCTCTACTCTGTTCCTTCTTTCTAGATTTGAGGATTGGTGCTTGATTTGTACTTGTTTTCTACTTTAATGCCCAATAGAGTCCAAGCTTTTTGGGTGAGACCTAATTCAACGTGATTCTGTAAACACGTATTGGTAGAAGTCTGTGGCTTTCGAAACACCAGTATCCAAGACGCGCATCTGAGGTCACCTGGGATATGAGTTCTGAAGATGGCTGTATAAACTTTTGGGGCGGTGGTGGATGGAGGTGACAGTGCTGAGTGCATCGCTCTGGAGCATCCATTCCTCATCAGCTGAAGGCGACACCCCTGTGATAATGAATAAAAAGGTATTTTTATACTGAAGTTAACTGTAGACGGTGAAAGGCCTCGGTTAGAAAAAGGTAACTTAATAAAGGACATAAAGTAACAGACAGTTCTAATAATGAGTGTCTGACAGCATCTCTTGGTTTATACAGGGTCTAATGTTTGAATGAATATTTACCTCCCTGGAGGAACAAGGCTATCTGTTAATAAGTCCAAAGAAATACAGAGGCTTATGAATCACAGAATGACAGAGTCACAGGGGCTTCAAGGGATCACAACAACTCATCCATCCTTGAAGCCAGGATTCAGATGTCTGTGATAATATCCTCTGAATAATCCCCCAAATGAATAAACTTCATCTTTGCTGGAAGGTAGCAAGAGCTCTACAGGGTTCAGTACATGTTTTATAGTGAAGATAGTTGGGTATGGTGAATATTTTGGTACCTGAGGAAACGATTTAATGTTTGCTGTTGTGTTCCATGGACTTAGACCTAGGCTAGACCTGAGCAACTTGCAGTGTCAATAAAGTAACACATTTTGTCCTATACATCTGCCTCCCAAGTGAGCTGGAAAGGAAAGTTTACACCTCTAAATCCTAGCAGAACCTCTCACCAGGAAGATCTTCCACAGCTGTACATGGGCACTTTGAGACCTTCATTTGACAGCATTTTCTTAAGTTTTCTTCCAGGTTTTCCACATTTAAATATGTCCTGGACAAATCTTATATAAATTTAGGGGGAAGGGGCGCTTTCCTTAACTCTTTCCATACACACAGGTGTTAAGAAATGCTGTTTGGGAAGTTACTCAGTGGTTTTGACTAGCGCTCGAAGTGAACACCTAACGCGGGAGTTCTCAAACCGTGGTCTGAAGCTCACAGCGATGGAAAACTAATTGCGATGACAAAGGGAAAAACCAATTCAGTAGCTTAATGGATGAACGACTGAGGATGAAGGAATCTCAAGAAAATAATAGTAACGTATATGGGTCATGAATCTCTTTTGCATTAATTTAAATATTAAGCACATAAACTTTTCTTTTTTCTTTTATTTATAAAGGAATGAATATTATGAAAATACTTAAAGCTTTTGTATTCTAAGATTCATATGTTACTGTCAGTGATATAGAATATATTACAATGATATTGTTAATAGCTTTGAGAAGGATACCAAGAATGAGGTGTCTAAATGGAAAGGAATGCAGCGAAAGGTCTGTCACTGGGAGGGTTTTTGCAAGAAACTGTAATCTCATTCAGAAAAAATTACTTTGTGGAAAGTGTAGGAAAAAGGAGTGCACGGAAAGAGATAGTGAAACAATTAAAGCTAAGCTTTTCTTCTGAGAGAAAACTAAGATAGCTGATGTGAAACAGGAGGAATATGACTACAGTGATTGAATTTACATTGTGGGAAACCTGAGAATAGAAGAAGAGTGATTTAACCTGGAGAAAGGAAAAAGCCCAACAACAATATCATCACACCTTATCCCATCCTAGTTCAGCCCAACCCAGCCCAGTTCAGCCCATCTAGAGTTAAAGTTAGGCTGAAAAGCAGAAGAAAATTTCAAACCATAAGACAAGAGAAGTTTTAGAACAGCCAATCAAACAGAACACCTCGCTTATTGTGAGATGATGTTTGAGCAGGAGCTTGGATTTGCTCCTGCTGTCCTTTGAAAGAAGGCCACTCCCAGTGCTATCTTATTTTTACCTCATTTTAAATAATTTTTATCTTAAACTCCCTTTTTTTCATGAACTGAGCTGTCAAGGTACAAGTTGAAGGACTGTCCCAGGCTACGGGACCTCCATGGAGACCTTAAGAATCATCAGATCCTGACCATATGCCACACAGCAGAAATAATTACGCCCAAATTATTCCTGGCAGGGAACTCGTACAGCCTGTTCTTGCCAACCTGCAGAGGTGGCAATTCCACAGCCTCTGGTGCTTAACTCTTCCTAACATTTTAGATACTTTCCTTAACCAAAACATCTCATATTAACTAAAATCCTTCCTGCTGCAACTTTAGCCTGTTCTTTTTGTTTCAGCAGACGAAACACATTCTTTTCCGCGTCTCTAGCAGGAAAGTTATGTTACAACTGTCCCTGTATCTCGCTGCAGGTCTCTCCGTAAAAATAAACAGGCTGTGCTTTTCATCTTTCCTGTAGGTCGTATTTTCTAGACTCTTGATCATTGCTGTTCTCTTTCCAGGTGGCCTGCATCCTTCTTGAAGTGTCATGCCAAAACTAAACATAGTACTCCAACAAAAGACTCTGCAGTGTCAGATAGTGCAGAATTGCGTCATGTATTTTTCAGATGACATTTCAGTTTATACAAAATCTTAGTTTGCCTTTTGCTCTTTGTGAGATTTCCTTTCAAAATTACAAATCAGGTTTTTAAAATACCTGTTTTGTTTAAAATCCCTTTGACAAGGAGATGACTTAAGTATAAAAGTGCATCCCAAATGAGGTTTGGTAGGCCTACCCGAATATATTACCTTTCTTTTCTTGTATGCTTTCTGCTTCTGTGAAAGCTGAAAAGTGTTACAGAACTAGTGTGTTGTGGAAAATAGTTGCCGAAACTCTTACATTCATGTTTTGGACTAGTGAGAAACTGAATTCCCAATGAATTTACAAACAGTTTCTAAATTGTCACACATCTGTTGTACTTAAAGGAAAGATGTCAGGAATTTCTAATCAAATTTCCTAACTCTTTCTGTTCCCTCTACACTTCAGATGATGCAATTTTAGAAGAATTTTATAACGTGAGAACTTATTTGGCCAATGATTTTACTATTTATTGTCACAGTGTTAGGTTAATCTTTCAGAGAGTATTTTGTCTTATAACTAAATATTTTAAAACTTAAGTCTCCTCTGTCTGATAATCTAATTCTTATTGAAATCAATGCCCATTTTTATCAGCAAGATCAAGGAGATAAGAATCAACCATTCTGTGTAATGGTGCTTTAGTTAAAAAAAAAAAAAGGAAAAAATATCTTCCTGCGAAAGTAGAACAAACCAAAACCATTTGGGATTATTAAGAGCAGATGTTAGGAGAGAATAATGGATTCACTTATAAAAAATCTGAACATTTGCCAAGTTAAAATATTTGCCAGTTGAAGTCCTATAGTGACAGTAATTCTAAATAAAGTAGTTGGACTTATCAAAGTTTAGAATATATACAGATAGAAAATTTGCAAGTGTCTCACGGATGTTCTTCTATGTTTACATTTTAAAACGACATAAATATATAAGAAAATCACTAAATGTTGTAAACATAGTTTTTAGAATATGATAGGGAAGAATGGGTAATGTGGTAGGGGGACGCCAAGACAAACAGGCTCCAAAGATTGCCAAGAAACTCCTAAAAGAAAAACTAACTTGCAACTCCAGCCACTGCAAAGCAAGCAGCAACAATTTTTGGGGTGTGTATGTGAAAATATTAATATTCAGTTGCAAAAGTAATGTATGAAAAGAGTCAGATGTACAAAATTTAGTCCCTTGGGACCATAGTTAAGCCGCTTGAGGTTTGTCCACTGAATACTAGATATCAACCAGCCAGTGTGGTAAAAAACATCACCCAGGCCTTGTTCCTCGAGAGTTCTTAGAATAATGCTTTTCTCCTCCTCTTGGATACAAGGAGCACTTAGTTTTCCAGCCAGAGTGGAGCAGCTTTAAAGGGAAACGCTAAAGGAGAGTTACCCCAAAGTATTTACTAGCTGCTGACTGGCGCATGCCCTTTGTGGCTAAGCTATGTAGGTTCAAATATCCTCCAGCAGATAAAACCACTGGACCTGTGTTTCGGACACTGTTACCCAGCAATGCCATTACAGAAGTGTTTTCCTATCTGCAGGGAAACTGGATTTGCTTCAGTGCTCAGAGAAAGATCCTCGTGAGGGTCCATGGTACGAACCAGAGACCTGCTCCTCCACAGTCCTGCAGCTGGGAACACTGAAGTCACATCTCGCCTCAAAGACAAAGGGTTTGGTTCCCAGAAGAAAACTTGCCTACCAGAATGCTGGTTTATCCAGCCAACTAAAGATTTATGCTGTGCTGAGCACCAGGATGTGCTCAGACATTAAGAAGATTTTAAGGATACATACATGCCTGTAATGATACATACGTGCCTGTAATATGCACATAAAAGAACTAATATACAGGGGTTTAAAAGATGATGTGCTTCTTTTTAGTCAACATGTCCATAAAATATTAGCATCTGGCAAACTTATATGAAACATCTATTATTTACATTACACTGCTTTTTAAAAACATTGTATGTTATCTATTTTTACATTGGTGAAGGCAAGATTAGAGCCAAATCACCAGTGCCTGTTCTTCCATATGGAGACAATTTTTGCAAGAAAGACTTTGTGTTCAAGCAGTTTGGGGAAATAAAACATTCCTGTAAGCTTATGTGCTTTAAAAAAAGAGTAATTCTAAGAAATCCTGCTATGTGTGAAATAGTAGAGATAATTATGTATGCCAGTAAAGGATAGTTAATCAGCTGCAGTGAAAAATTACTTCTGCAGAAAGGAAAAACTGGTTTTCCTCTCTGACAGTTTATGCATCTACACTATGTGCCTGCTCAGTTTTGTGGCACTGTGAGAATGATCCTGGCAACAGCTAAAATACACAAAGTGGACAGAGTGAACTAATAACTAAATTAAAAGCACAGTAAAAATTCATATTACTCGCATTACATTTTCAGTGAGATACTGCATAAGTTGACTGAGTATAGCCTACAAAGTAAATATTTATCATTATTATTTTTAATATTTTTCTATGTAATTCAATTAGCTAAGCATTCATAAGGGCTTGTTGAAATCTCCTATGTTTATAAATATTTCGTTGGCATACAATAAAGCACAGGTATTCACACTATGTAACTCTAAGCATCTAATTAAAGTGTGTGAATTAAGAGCCTTTCCGTTCAGTAAGCCTCCAATGGGCAATCAGAGCATATAAATGTTGAATATCCGACCACTATTTTTCACCTGTTTTACTTTAAATCCCACTCAGTTCTCCATCCCATAACATCTTACAGAATCATAGTATCACAGAATGGTTTGGGTTGGAAGGGACCTTAAAGATCATCTAGTTCCAAGCCCCCTGCCATGGGCAGGGACACCTTCCATAGACCAGGTTGCTCAAAGCCTCATCCAGCCTGGCCTTGAAGACATCCAGGGATGGGGCATCCACAACATCTCTGGGCAACCTGTTCCAGTGCCTTTAGACTTTAAAAGTTATTTTCATACCCTAAGACGTACTTAGGCAGGGAGTGAATTTTCAGAAGTAAATAATCCCAGGAGTTTGAGCACAAATACTTCTGAAAATCTTGCCAGGTACATAAATACTTCGGAAAAATCAGTCTTGCAACTGGTCATCAAAGTGTCTCCTGCTCTGTGTTCTTAATGCTCTCTTTCTGATTGATATTCCTGGTAGATAGATTAAAAAAGGAATTTATTAGACCCAGGGTGAAACTGAAGTGGGCTAGCCCAGCATCGCATCACTCAGCACTTTGGAAAACCTGGAGGCCACTGAACTCACCATGTGTTCTCTCCAGTGGCTACGGAAACACAGGTATGTACAATGCATGAAGAGTCTGGGGCAGGTGCTAGAATCATAGAACCATAGAGTGGTTTGGGTTGGAAAAGACCTTAAAGCCCACCCAGTCCCACCCCCTGCCATGGGCAGGGACACATTCCACCAGACCAGGTTGCTCCAAGTCTCATCCAGCCTGGTTCAGCTTTTCATCCCCTGTACCCCCAAGTCCTTCTCAGTGCTGGTCTCAATCCGTTCTCTGCCCTGTCTGTCCTTGTGCTTGGGTATGGGAATTCTAGGACAAGGCAAAATTCATAAATCACTAGGGACTACCTGTTCAGGCTCTTTCTTCCACTATTTCCTTCGGACTCCTTGATTCTAATCCCGTCTTGCTGCCCTGGCTTGCAGCATTACTGCACTTCCAGCAGCTTGGTTTACAAAAACCAGGCTGAGGTGAGCTTTCCCCTTCAGAAGCACACAGACCCCAGCCATCCCTCGGAAAGTGTCCACCCACTCCGTGAATCCCAAAAGGACAGAGGTCACCTGCTTAGAAATGCAGACCAATGCCCTAGATCTGGAAAGGGATGTTTATGGTTCAGGACAAACCTCTCCCCATGCTGTGTTCAGGCTGGATTCCCAGGAAGGCCATCTCCAGGCACTAGTACTCCCTTCAGATCTGCTCTGGAGTAAAACCTCGTCACTCATCTGCACAGCTTGAGCATTCTGCACTTTTCAAAAGCCGTAGGTTGTTACTTACTCCTTCCCTCTACCTCTCCATCACTTTTCATTTTCTTTCTTATTATTTCACTCTTCATCTTGTGTGGTGTGTCAGATTTTGTTATTGAATACAGGGATCTTCCACACGGATGTCCTTTGGTAAACCAAATACTACCTTACCACCCCAAACTCTGGCATGGCAGCAGCAGAATCTGTCCTTGGTCTCGCAGTCGCCTCGTTAGCTGAAGGGCAGTCCCCTGAGAGCTAACCATACACATTAATCTGCTTTGCAGAATGATGCTAAATTCCTCCCTGAAAGCTGAATAGATGGATATGGTGATATCATACTCAGTGGATTAGTCGCAGCAGTCATTGCTTAAGATGTTCCTTTATGTCTACCACACTCATTTCCTACCCCACTGCACATTCATTTTCTCTCCTCCCTCCCGCTGTCTGCTTCAGCTTCTGAGGAAATCAATTTTCTGTCTTTTCCTAACCCCATGGTGACTCAGTATTTTACCAGCTTTTCTTTTTGTGTGTTTTATTTTATTTCGTTTAGCGTGATGTGTTCGATTTCTTTCACCCATTTTCTAACCTTCCGTGAAGAGTCTGGCTATGGCTTTGCCCAGATGGGTGGGCATCATTCACATCCTGTGAGCCCAGGAGAAACAAGCTGGTGTCTCTGATCATTGCCTTACGCATGCAATACCACGATTACACCATTCCGGATGGTGCTAGCTAATACTCTTGGCATTGTGTCATAATCCTGGAAATGCCCAGTTGCACAAGTTGGCTGGAAATGGTGTTATAATTATATGGATTATTCCTACTGCTTCTGAAATGAGAGCGCCTAGAGTCTTTCCCCTAGGTAGTCACTGACAGTCACCATCAGCATCTTCATGAAAGGAATGACCTGCTAGCAGTCCAGACCTATAGAAGAGGCAATTCCCAGCTTCTGCAGGCTGATGTGCAATACTACCGAGCTATTTGCTGTGGCTAACATCACACTTTCCTCTTCTAATCACTCTGTGAGTTATATATTCATTTATTTCCCGTGGCTGTGAGCCACTGTCTCCTTCCCAAATTATTTTGATGTACATGTGTTTTTACGGAGTTGGTAGTCTTCTTGCTTTACTTCTTTGCTTAAGGTGTATTTTCTTTGTCATCTTTCTCATTATGAAAGAAAATGGGATATCCTATCCCACAGTAACATCTTTCCATTAAGATGGTCGTAGTCTCAACCTCCTCCTCTTTATGTGTTTATGAAAGTGCCCTTTTGCTTTGTTCACATCGTTGGAAGACTGTGACTTATCAAATTTTATTTTTATACTATTTATTTGTCCTTGTTTTTCATGCTCTGACTGTACTTCTCAGTTTTGGGCCATGTAGCATGCCATTAGAATACTTCACTCCTAAATAACAGTTCAAACAGACACGGCAATCCCTTTCAGGAGAGATTAATTCAATTATACAAATACGTCTATGAACTATGGTTCTCTGAAACCAACATCATATACAATGTGTCAAAAATGCAAAAAATAACCCAGCTAATGGCTGTTAAACATTCGCATTCATTCTGAAGCTTCAGGAGCTTCACAGCTGCTCCTATGTTTCCCTGTTATTTACAATATAATTAATTGATATTCATTTGATATTTATCTTGCTAAGAAAGAACCAAGAGTAAATATTACCGTGCTGGTTTTGGCTGGGATAGAGTAAGAGTAAATATTACCGTGCTGGTTTTGGCTGGGATAGAGTTAATGTTCTTCGCAGCAGCTGGTGTGGGGCTGTGTTTTGGTTTTCTGCTAGAAATGGCATTGATAACACAGGGATGTTTGTGTTACTGCTGAGCAGTGCTGACACTGAGTCAAGGCCTTTTCTGCTCCTCACCCCACCCCACCAGCGAGGAGGCTGAGGGGGCACAAGGAGTTGGGAGGGGACACAGCCAGGACAGCTGACCCCAACTGACCAAAGGGATGTTCCAGACCATATGGCCTCATGCTCAGCATATAGACCTGGGGGGAGAAGGAGGAAGGGAGGGACATGATGGCGTTTGCCTTCCCCAGTTACTATCACATGTGATCGAGCCCTGCTCTCCTAAGGATGGCTGAACACCTGCCTGGGATGGGAAGTGGGGAGTGAATTCCTTGGTTTTCTTCACTTGTGTTCATGGCTTTTGCTTTACCTGTTACACTGTCTTTATGTCAACCCGTGAGTTTCTCACTTTCACTCTTCATTCCACCTTGGAGGAAGTGAGCGAGCGGCTGTGTGGTGCTCAGTTGCCAGCTGGGGTTAAACCACGACATTTACTAAGTATCACTCCAGGCACTGCAGAAAAAATATCAAAATGGGAATATAAACAGAAAATTAGAATTTCTTGCCACTTGAAGGTGGGAATTCTTGCAGATCTAACAAAAAGATTTCTTTTCTCAGTGTAAGGAGACTTTAAATAGTACCACAGAAAGTGCCTCCCTGGCAGGTGAGTTTCTGCACTTAAAGATATATATACATGTGTGTACAGTTTGAGAACAACATTGCACTATCACAAACCCAGTGTAGCTGATTCAAGTGACAAAACTGTGATCTGCATCTGGGTTAAAAGCAAGAGGAATCTTCAGTATCTTTAAGTACACAAATTCAGCCTGCAGAAAAAAAAATCAAAGGCTGTCCTTGACAGCATTACCATAATGGATTATCTTAATGAAAACCAGGCTAATTTTTAGTTGCTTCTTTGTTACTCAAGCTTTCCTCATTTTTTTTCGTATATGTGCTTCCATACAGGTGGACTATGTGGGGAGTTTGATACTCAGTTGTTTGCAGAACAGGTATCTTACAGGAAACCCAGCCCAGCTTCAGCAGAGTATTTTAAAAGCTATCAAGCAGGCAGTGTAAGTAGATGCTGGCTGTTACTCCAGAAACTGTATGCTCTGTCCTCTCTGAATTTTAACAGCTGCCTCAAATAAAAAAATCAATATTCTAAATTTAGTGCATTGCAATGAAGCTGTAGTGCTGAATGAATCATCTTTCCCCAAAAGCTAGGATGATACAAATCTTACCGAAACTTTACTGCGTGTTGAATATCCTACGCTTTGATGCAAGACCGTTATTGCCTGCACACTCACACTGGGAAACTTAATTACTGAGGGACATTTCTGCAGAGGTCCAAGTAAAGAAATAAACCTCATGAATTTTCTATCTGCTGCCCAAACACAAAGAAGAAAAGATAGAAAAGGAATAGAACGGAATAAAGTTTTCTGTTATTTGAAAATAGTGATTTTTTTAGTGGAACAGACTAATTTTGGGTCAAGTGTTTTTTTTTTTATTTTGTTTGATTTAATTTTCATTTCAGGTTAAAAAAGGAAAAAGAAAAAAAGAAATACAGCTATCTTCCAAAATGTCTGAAATGAAAAATCTAATGGTTTTATTTTGAAAGAGTTGAAACAAATATTTGAGTTTCTTCAATATATTTTCTTTCTTGCCACAACTGATTTTTACCCAAATTTATTAACAGTTTTCTCCCCTTAAAACTGTCAGCCAGTTTTCTGTGATGACATAAAAAAATTACAAATTTATTCACCGTGCTCTAAGGCTGCCTTCACCTGTGAATAACATCACACAACCTTTTTAATGTTGATTTAACATATAACCATGATGACTGTCAGATCTAAGAGTATCAGGGAATATAAGCCACTTACTTAAATAAGAACTGGACACAGCAAAATTTTTTCAGCCAGAATCAGGGGCATAAAAAACAGTGTTTAGAAAAAAAAAACCCACCAAACCGCAAAATCTAAACAGAGCTTTTAGAGTTAGTAACACTTCATTTGGAAATGAGCTGGGCTAACAGCTGTTGTGACTTTGTCTTCAAAGGAATGCTTTATGTGCACCAGCAGAAGAAGAAATTGAAACACAAGTTCATCCAAAACAATTAGACCCCAGGTCTTTTTTTTTTTCCACTGTGTTTTTTCACTGATTTTTTTCTTCCTGGAGAGGGTGGGGAGGCACTGGGACAGGTTGCCCAGAGAAGCTGTGGATGCCCCATCCCTGGGAGTGTCCAAGGCCAGGCTGGATGAGGCTTGGAGCACCCTGGTCTAGTGGAAGGTGTCCCTGCCCATGGCAGGGGGTGGCACTGGGTGGGCTTTAAGGTCCCTTACAACCCAAACCATTCCATGCTGATACTATGGATATATTTAAAGAAAACAAAACAAAACCAAAAAAAAAAAAAAAAAGAAAAAGAAGAAACAAAGGAAAAAATGGAAAAGGAAAAGGAAAAGGAAAGGAAAAGAGGAAAAAAGAAAAGAAACCAACCCCTGAAATGTTATATGTATATACCCTGGAGGGCCTGTCTGTGGAGGTATCGCCGTGGAGAAGGAAGTGAGATTTCCACAGAAGAGTGAGGGACAGCCGTTAGTCAGTCCTTGGCTTCGCATTACGCCTTTCAGTAAAAAAGGGTAAAAGAAAAAGAATTACACAGAAATATCTGCATGCAGTCTATTCAGCCTGGGCTCTGCCAAAAGACTTGGGGATGGAGGCAGAAGTTGTAAAGTGAAGCTGCATTCTCTAAATATGTGAGGGTTTCATTTTTACTTGCTTAATTTCCCCAGTTAGATTAGGTTTGTTCAAGCTTGTTCACGTTCCACAAAATATTATCTCGATAGAGTATTCTTTCAGAAATCCCGCTGACTACAAATTTGACAAGAAACAGAAAAGATACTTTTATGCAAATGGACAATTTCAGAATCTGTCATTCAGGTCAGACACAGCCCAAAGGAACATTTAAACCACTGTTATCATCCATGCCATGGCCAGTGGTTAGCCTGGGACACGCCTAGGATTTTCAGAGGCAATGATTTTATTCCTAAGGAATATAAAAAATCAATATCTATTGGTTCATCAAATAAAATAAAAACATAGACTACTAGTATTGACAGGCCCATCTCTACCCCTTCTCCTTCTCTCCCTTCCCTCTCAGTAACATCTTCTCCGTGTAAAATGGGCTGCACGCTAGAATTTATTCTGCCTATATAGACCCATAATCGTCGCTGAAGCCCCAACGATGTTATTTGGAAGGATTATTTCATTAACATGCCGTCATTTATAGCCAAGGCACTGGCATGTGATTCAAGCCTAACAACGTGCATCTTAGATGATTTCTTCTTCATTGTTTGCTTTCTAGCGGTCGTGCTGGGACTATTTACTGAACCACTGCATTGCCTCATAGCACTGTGTTCTGGGACACACATCTTAGGGAAGCTGAAACATGCCCAAGTCTTGCTGGATGCATTTCAGGATCCTTTCTGTAAAGAATGTAGATTGGGATAGAGTATTTATTTCATAATTCTGCTTGTGGTGGAAATGGACTTGCACATCTATAGGAGGCAGATACTTGACATCTAAAGGCACTGGATGCTCGTTGTCAGGTATATTTTTTCTCTCTTGCCTGGAGAAAAGGACTAACAAAAGGACCATGTTTTGTGATGCCTAAAATGTAACCCCCTTTGAAACAAACTCTGGAGCCAGCTCTATGGCACTGGGCACCCTATACCACATCAGACAACGAGGCTGTATTTTGATGAGTGCTTCAAGCCTTCTTAGGCTGGCAGCACCACTGAAATACCTCCACCTCTGCTGAGCCTACTGACCCTGCTGCGTGCCACCCCCTCCTGCAATGGCACCCTGCTTTTTGACCGCAGCATGAACTGGATTGGAGAAACGAGCCAGCGAAAACCAACTTTATTCAGGGTTAGGTTTTAAGCTGGTTCATTTCCCAGTCTAGATCACCACGTGGCTGCACGAACACTCAGGATACGGGAAAAATAGGGGAATGAAGGGTAGATAGGGCAGCTTCTTTGGTGAGACCACCATCTGTGTGTTCTTGGTGTCTGACATCAAGGTTTGATAAACTTTGGTATCTCAGCAGTGAGAGGCAGAACTATCATCACGGTTAGATAGGGTAACTTCTTTAGTGAGACCACCATCTGTGCGCTCTTGGTGCCTCTGACATCAAGGTTTGATAAACTTTGGTATCTCAGCAGTGAGAGGCAGAACTATCATCACGGTGATTTTCGATGCTGTCTTTGCCCTGCATAAGGTCTCACCTACAGTTACTGAGAATACAATAAATATAAGATTCAGATCTGCTCCTCTCCATGGCCTGGCATCGCACCAAGGATAGGAAGAAGAAATTTCTGTTTGCCCTGGGTTTGTAGGTTGGGATTTTTCTGACAATAACAGAGTAGGGATCACTGAGGACGGGAGGTGGTACAGCAATCATTATTCCCTTTAGGCAGGGTAGCTGCTGGACAAAGCACAAAGGATTGGGACACCTGAGTTCACTGAAGAGAGGTTGAGCCCATTCCTCCCAGTTGCTGGAACAATGCTCTGACCACTCCATACTGGTTACTCTGGAGCATGGGGTCTCTGTCTTAGAATTTGTGAAAACTTCTCAAAGAATACAGGAGACAAAGCACTGGCAAACAGGAATTGTGGTTGTCCCATGCTTATTAAGGAATGTTTTTTGTGTGATAATGTGTGGACAGAATACATAAGCAGGTCCCTCAAGAAGAACCTGAAATTTTATTTCCTTTTTTTCCAGGCACTAATAATCTACAAAAACATGCATCATTTTCCAGATTCTGTAAATCTTGAAGACAAGCAGGGAAAGCATCCCTAGCCTCTGTTGGGTGGGTTTTGAAAAATAAAAGCACAAAATAAACTGGAACATGATTCCATGGAAGTATGAAAGTGCCATACACGCCATCAGAACACCTCTGTGGTTGAACATGGCTTCTAAGCACTGTCAAGCTAAAGCACTCAGAACCGCCAGCATTAAGATGCTGATAGACCTCTCTGGAGAATAAGGCTCCTTGGAGCTGGGGTACCTCAGGGACCAGACAGGCACTGAGCAAGGTTTTCATTATGACAGTTATGATTTAAGCACCTAAATTCCATTTATTTTCTTCTTTGGATCTCATCTAACTTTAAAAGAACAAAACTACTCTCACTCTGAAGGTAACGCCGTGATATTATTAAATTACTGTGCAGAAGCTGATCTATGCTCAAATTGTTTTGGTACCAATAAAAGGTAAGCTTATGGTTGGAAACCTTCCACCTTAATCAGAGTATTTCCTGCTGTAGGTGAGTCCTAATCCTGTGCTGCAGAAGGGTCGTGGTTTTCTTTTGAAGTTTCCAGTTCAGATTCCAAGGTTTATCAAGAGTTTTTCAGACTACTGAAGAACAAGTCTGGTGTCAATGCAGACTGCTCAGAGAAATCCTGAGAGTTTTAAAGCTTCTTGTACTCAACGTTACTCTATTTTACTCCTTGATTTTCCCCTTTAGCTAGACTCTTCAAAGTTATTAAATCAATACTTTACCCTTTACTCCAATTCATATGTGGATAACACTATAAATTCACAACACACAGAAATCAGTTAACATATCGAGTACAAGTCAACTCCATTTCAACTAAGGAACTTGGCCCAGTTCAGTATCTCCAATACGTTTCCTTCACCAAACAAGCAGAAACACGCTGTTCAGCTCTAATCCCAGAGCAGGCCATGTAAACAGATTGGCGTTGCTGTGTTCCCTGGAGTTTAGAGAAATAAGGCTCTTTCAGATCAGCAGTGACTTCCCAACATGACCACGGTTACTGGAGAACAGCCTGCCACTCTGACATTTAAATCTGAAATCTGATGTACTTAGGTCATAACAAAATCACCTCCCCCTCCCTGGCTACTACAGCTAAACCTCTCCCTTTTACTCATCTCATTAGTAACCAACTTTGTGTTTATAAAGCAATAGTAAACATAGTTATCCATTGTCAAGGCAGAAAATAATTTTTAAAGTATCTTGAATACAGGGTCATAGTTTCATCCACTTAAAAAAACAGATAAGGACATTTGAAACTGCTGTCATAATTGGGTAAATCATGGGCGAAACTTCCACTGAGTTCAGTGAAGAAGGTGATTGCTATCCAAGCAGGGTGCAATCCAAGATTCCTTTTGTATAGCCAATGGAAGCAAAAGTCCTGAAAACCTTGATCTGGCTGCTCTTGTGGAGGCCTCCTCAAGCCTGCATGCAGAGCCCAACCAATATCCCCGCAATGCTTCGCTGCGGTACAGCTCCTCCTGCTTTACTCTGAAGGTAGTAAGTCCGTGTCTGCTAAGTGACAAAGTCAGCTTCTACCCTTTCTCCAGCTATTTGGCATGTTTTGAATTTTTGAGAATTAATTTCTTTAACAGTCAGTGCTGGCTGACTGCTAACCATACAAAATACTTCGGCCAATGACTATGATGACTCTGCAATTCCAAAGGTAACTTTTTAAAAAGATTAGTCAGCTTAGTTTCAAAGGAAACCTGCAAGCAGTATGCTTTCTTGTTTTCTCAGCCTAGGACATAGACATTGCTCAAATTTTGTTCACGACTGCACTGCATCTATTATGTGTATCCAAACAGTAACTCTTGCATTCAATCAGCTTGTGTCCAACTACTCAGCTACAATCTCAGATGCATTGTCTGCTCCTGAATCCCTGAGCTATTAGTGAAAGATGTCTGTGGCACTTTTTTTTCACCCACCTGTGCTTCAGCACACACACGTTACACTCGCCAGCTGACAGCTCCCATCACCAGGAGTCCAGCCTGTCCTAGCACCGTAATCTGTAGGACGAAGTGAGTCGTACCAGCTCTCTCAGGGTCCCTCAATACTCTTTCCTTTAGTTACCTGCATGATTCCATAGAAGACTCTTTCCTTTAGTTACCTGCATGAAGAAGGATCATTCAGTAACCAAAGCCTTTTACCCTCCCCTTCAATGGAAGCCAGTGCTTTCCCTTCCTCCAACTGATCATCACAGAAATCAAAGCACTTTTTTTCCCTGAAGCAGCTGTTCCTTGAAATCCCTTTAGAAGGTGAGTGCCCACTGGCTAACAGAGCCAGTGTTTGCAATCATAAGTCACCTCACACCAGGCCACATTAATGACTTCTGTAAGCTAACTCACACATGTTAAACCTCTCCTCCCCTTCTTTCCCTGCGCTGGCAGTAGCACTTGTGCTTCCAAACCTGGGAACTGATCTAGCCAAACCCGGGGCTTTTTTGTGAGGAGGGATGGGAGGTGGTTGTTGGATCGGTGCTCCAATCCAAGTCACCAAGCACACACTATGGCCAGCCAAAAGACGTGAAAAGAACTCAGAGATCTTAAACACTTACTGCAGAATGGAGTTGGCACTGCCTCTAGACTGCTCACCAATGACTTTGTTGCCCAATTCTAGGTGTGTCTGCCATGGACTGTTTTTATGAATCTATAAACCACGCTCCTCTAGAAAGGAGGATGAAGCCCTCTGCTTGATGAGCGGTGCAGCTGTCCCCCGAGTCAGGGCCTCACCTCATCCCCCTGACCCAGCATGGGGGACTCCTTCCAAGACGGTGGGCTGCTGCTGCCCCGGGGAAAGGGCTGCATGGCCAGCACCTGCTTTGGAAAACCAAAAACTCTTGGGTTTCCAGAGTTTTTCCAGATCTTTTTTTTTTTTTTGAACATATCTCCATCAGCAGAGTCTTTCTGCCACTGAATGTTTTATGCCTTTTGCTACAGCCCAGCTAAGAAGGAAGGCCTATTCCTTACAATACAGACACATAATCCCAGAGAATGTGGTTTAAAACAAAGAAGGAAAGAAAGAAATTCGCCAGAATTAGCTTGAGGTTGCTAAATCTTGGTCACTTTACTTCACAAGAAAACCCAGAGGCCAGAAGAGAAGCTTCTGACCAAGAGATGGGTGAGAAAGAGGTGAAGGAAGGGGGTGATGGTCGACCAGGAGCCTTCGTGCTCCCCCTGAAGGTGCAGCAACGAGTGGCCTCAACCAGCCCGCTGGCTCCGTCCCTCTTGTGGGATTTTCCCAGGTTCTGGAGGATGGCACAGACGGGTGCTCTCTACCAGGGATGCCCCAGGGCTCCGC
>NW_010228980.1:0-81396 GCF_000690775.1 Eurypyga helias
TCAATCCATTCTCCACCCAGCCTGGGTATAGGGGGCTTGTGATCAGTCCATAGCAGTTCCTCTCTGCCACTCCTCCCTCCACACATTTTTATTTTGCTCCAGTGTGGGTTTTCCCCACCAGCTACAGTTCTTTAAGACAAACCTGCTCCAGCATGGGCACTCCATGGACTTCAGTTCCTTCAGAAAATATCCATGTGTTCCCGTGTAGGGTCCTCCATGGGCCACAGTGTGGATATCTGCTCTGGCATCGTCCTCTCCATGGGCTGCAGGGGAATAACTTCTCCACCATGGTCTCTCCGTAGTCTGCAAGGAAATCTCTGCTCTGACCTCTGCAGCACCTTCTTCTCCCCCATCTTCTCTTCACCTTGGTGCTGCTCACAGGGCTGCTTCTCACACCTTTTTTTCCCATCATTCCTCTCTCTGCCATGTGGTATTATGTCCTTTCCTAAATATGTTTTCCCAGAGGTACTGGCAGCATGGCTGATGGGCTCAGCTCTGTCCTGCGGTGGGTGTGCTGTGGAAAAATCGCTGCTTGCACAGGGCAGCCCTTGCTCTCTTCTCATTAGGGCCACCCCTACCACACCTCCACCGCCAAAACCTTGCCACTTACGCCTGATACATACATGTATTTAGAAAAATAGGTAGCTTAGTAGCCAAAATGTGGGGTTTACTTATATGACCTGCCTGGGATAAGTCTTTGCTTTGCCTAATAGGCAGATGCTTTAACCAATAAAGTATTGGGCAATCTGGGATAAGTTATTTGTTTACCAGGCAGCAGAAGTGTAGCATTCGATATTCCAGTGGAATGTTCATTATCATCATGACATAAGTCTGGTTTGTTTCTGGATATCTAGAGCAGCTGTCCTGTCTTGCCTTGGCATTTATGGATCTGAGACAATGTTTTAAAGTTATTAGCTAATTTGAGTCCCTCTTGTGTTTTCTGGTGATAGAAAATTGTGTGATAGGTTCCTTACTTTGGGGGAGATCCATTGCTGAGGATGCCAAGAAGTGCTAGATGCTTGCTTAGACCAGAGGTAGGAGATGATTGGTTCTTGTCAGTTCAACTACAGAAGCTATTTCTGGTGTAGATCTCCGAGAATGGTCCATGATACCTGTGCCAAATGATATAGATTGGGTCATCTCACTTCCCATGTTAAAACTTCAGAATCCCTTGGAGCAGTCAGTTGTACCCATATTGCTTCTTGTCAGGCTCACAATGTACTGTGATACCTATCCCATCATCTTATATGATGGGACGGAATGAACTCTTCTTACATGAATTTCATAGACTTCTTACCTGTGAGTGTGAGACGTGATAGGATTCACTTGGGGGAATGATTGAGGCCAAGAAAGCTCAACCCAACATGGCCTTGTGAGGCAGGGTATGGACCCTAGCCCAGACTGTCCTTCAGTCTGTGCCTGTTTCCAGGCCAGTGGAATATAAAATGCTTACAGTTTAGACTGATTTGGAATAAGGATCTCTTCTTGTCTGCATCTCACTCTTTGCTTAATCGGGTAATGCAGAAGGCTTGGGTTCAGGGCTGAGGATTTCCAAACAGGCAGGGTTCCTAGGAGTTAGGCACTGAAGCGCTTGCATACATTTTAAGGGTTGCTGTTTAAGATAAATTTACATCTGGGTCTCAGTTGTGCAGTAAGGAAAAGGTGTCCAGTGGACTGAGTTTCTGTTTTCAAGAGGCCTTGGACAGAGTTACAGTTGAGTGCGCAGGCATGAGTGCGCTGCTGATACAGGATGCTTGGGAGATGTCTGTCCTGTGATACGTAGGTTATAACATTATGGAGGCAGAGAGTGAACAGGAGATTAATCTGGTCTACCTCCTCTGGTTTTGTCTCTCTAGCTTATGGACTGAACTGTGTTAAAAAGTTGTGGATATATTTATATAGTTATTTAAGTATTTACCAATAGTTATAGCTATAGATACAATGTTTAGATAATATACTATCTATCTGTATTATAGCTATAGATGTATAGATACTTGTAGATAGATATATAAAGCTGACCGTCACCACCTGGCAAGTGATAGCCTTGGGGACAGATCAGTGGAGTGAATGTACGAAGTCTTATCTTTGTTGCAATCTGTACGTGTAATTCAAAGCAAATCACAAACTGAGTTACAGTCACTGCAGAGAAATAGATATATCTCTTCATTTACCCATAATGGAGATCACTAGCAGTTTAAACGTGAACTAAGTGAACTCACAGCAGCCAAATTTACTAGGATTTTTAGCTGTCACAGGGCACGACTGATGCTAGTACCCAGGCTAACTAGTTAACGTCCTTGTTGAGATACTTCAGTATTTCAGTGTAATCATATGCAATAGCTCTACCTTGAGGGGCCTAGCCTATTTGTTTAGGCTTTCTATGGTCAAAAGAAAAAGACTGAGACAGGCCCTTCCAGAAGGCAATTTACCCTACCTGTTGTATTTATCATAACACTAAAAGAATTACCTTCTATTTGTGCCTTTCTCCATTGCCTACAGGACTTGGCCAATACATTTAAATTATAAGGTTCATTTTCAGATGGTTGAGGTTAGATAATTTCCACCATTTTGAGATGGGAATATGGGCAAATCCATTATGCAGTGTTTTTCTGTCAAACCCTGAAACAGTTCTGGGACTATTATTATTGCTATTTCTTTTCTTCAGCTCCTTCCTCTCTTAGCTATTCTGCTTTGAAGTTGCTTGTTGTGCCTGTGTGAAAGCAAAGTGAAATAGCAAGCATCTTATTTTCCTTTGAAACCTATGTAATTGAGGACAGCACTTCTACAGCTGATAACTTCACAGCAATAGGACAGAGTAAAAATAGAAAACTGACTTGACTCTTTTGTTTCTTCAATTAAATAGTGTTTTCATACCTGTTAGAATAGTTTATTGTGTAGACTCAATACTACACTTTATGTGCTAACACTGATTTGCATGAAATTCAAACATTGAAACGCATATTTCTGTCACATTTTGCTCAAGGCATATGCTTACATTAAAGGTAAAACTAAAGCCCGTCTAAGTTGTTGCCCCAAAGAGCACTGAGCATCAAGTGGATACAGATCTAAATCTAAAATGTGTAGCACCATGGCTATGCAATGAACAAAACCACAAGTCTGTTTGCTGAGGTGTAGGGTGGAGGATATATACTTTTGTCTGTTCTGTCCCCACTTTCAACTGTATCATATAGTTTGTGGGACTGCTCATTTGACCTGTGATATTCTATCAGAGTGTCTTGATGAAGTATGAAGAATGAATACCCAACCCTTATGCATTAGATATGCAGTGAGTATGTTTTCAGACCTAATTACTGAATTAGTTAGTGCTAGTTTACAATTATCCTTAATAAATCTGGATTAGGAATGGTTAGTAAAAGTAACTTTTCTGTTTCACAGTTCATCGGCTTGATATAATTTAGTAACAAAGGCTCATGTTGCAATCAGGGAAAGGACTCCCACTGACTTCAATGGGACCTGGACTGGGACCAAAATTAAGTGCTTGCCATGAGTCTAAATAGCTGACATTGTCACTGACTCGTCATGTGAAGCCCTTCAGTACATTGTAGAATTATTTTATTTGGATTTGATTAAACATAAAAAGTATTTTGCAAGGCTTTCCAGCTTTGAAAAACAAAGTCATTTACATAAGAGCTAAACAACCACATAGCTATCCTCTTTTACCCTGGTTAGTAGGATTAATCCTGCAAATATTTATGCATGCTCTGTGCTCATGATTAGTCCCCTGGCGTATTTGATTGTCTGACATTAGGCATGTATGTGTTTGCAGGAGGAGGTCTGGTGCTGTAACATTCATTTGTTGTATCCTGCTTTGCTGGTAGACTGCAAGCTCTGAAGGGCAGGAAATGTAATTGTATATCATACTTATCAGTAAGGGCTATAGAATGCATGCTGTGAAGAAATACTGATCATGTAAAGTGGTTTTATATATCATAGAATCATAGAATAGTTTGGGTTGGAAGGGACCTTTAAGGGTCATCTAGTCCAATCTCCCTGCAGGGAGCAGGGACGCTTTCCACTAGATCAGGTTGCTCAGAGCCTTGTCCAGCCTGAGCTGGAATGTGTCCAGGGATGGGGCATCTACTGCCTCTCTGGGCAACCTGTTGCAGTGCTTCACCACCCTCATCGTAAAAAATTTCATCCGTATATCTAGTCTAAATCTACCCTCTTTTAGTTTAAAACCAACTTGTCCTGTTGCAACATAACCTAATAAATAAAATATAAATACATATATGCGTGTACGTATGAAACACACATATATATGTTTTAAGGGGAAAATATGCTTCTTTCCTATATTCCAGGTTGATTCACTTTGTCAGCTGATAAAAATGTGCCTTTTATTGTTAACACCTTTTATCAATCCAATGAACAATAGAATCAGCAATGCTGCTCCAAGACCAGCCACATCTTGCAGTGATTTATAAATGCCCCATATTAAAAATAATACACTTAGTCAAATTTTTTCAAAATGTCCCAGGGTGAGCAAATGCTTTTGTATTGCTATTAGTTTTGACAAACCTGATTGTGTGCTGGCCATTGTTAAAGGGTTCTATCTGCCTCCAAACACAGTGAGAGACAAAGAATTTTTAATGAATTTAATTAAAACTTTATGTGGTTTATGGTGTTCACCTCCAGCTGGTGTGCCATTCTTCTCTGATGAATGAAGTTTCCTCTAATGCATAATGATGTGTTTTATACGAGGGATGTTTGAACCCCCTTCCTAGTAGCCCTGAGGTAGTTTCCATGGTATGACACAGTGGTGAAGTATTTAAAAGCAGGTCTCTTAAACTTAAGTGAATTACGTATATGGTTAAACGCACATGCATGAATGCATAGATATGAATCATAGAATAAATTTAAGAATCCCTTTTTTCCCCCTGAAACAGTCCTTGTGGAGTAGCTTTTCTGACCCATGCTGCTGAGCATCTGTCTGTACAAACAGCACATTGACATGAAAGGCTCTTGTTACCTGACCACTGACATTGGGAGTAAAAAGTTGAATAATCTGGTCTCCTTTGGTTAACACACTGACAACTGACATCTGTACCAGCCTCAAGGTCCTGATATTGATGTGCACTCCTAGTGCTGTTGTAATAAAAATGAACAATAACATGCAGATAGTCCTGTTAGCAAATGTTTCAGTGCGTTTTATGAGACATGCTGAGACACAGCAGCAAGCTGGGGCATTCCCATGACTGGTTAGCGTTACTGAAGTTCTAGTCCTCTGAATCTCTGGTGCTGATGCGGCCGTCATGCAGGGTCTCTAAAAAGGGCAGTGGCCTGTCTTCCTTTCCTGCAAGCTGTGTTCAGTCAATATTTCTTCTGTCTAGAAACAAGGTCTTGCTACAAGAGGTGAACTGTTGATTTTAAGCACTTGCTTTCCAAAATCCTGAGTCTGGGTGTGGCCGAACTGAAATACAGAACTGTCTCTTTGTGGTTCTCTGGATGCTGAGATCTCAGTTGTGCAAGAATCTTGAACAAGTTCCTCGGGGAAGGAATGAATGAAGCAAGATGTCTTGGACCAGAGGAACAGGACTCGGGAAGAACTCGCATCTCTACAGGGAGTAGCGTGATCCCTGGAGAAGTCTAAGTAATAGAGTCTACAAACTTCAGTGGTTTTGCAGAGACCGGAAAAACTTAGATGAATGTTGAAAGGCAACTTCATAAATGATTCCTCTTGTGTTAATGGTTGTGAGGAATTGGATAGGAAACTGGTTACAAAATCACCATGGGCCAGCATCACCCTTTTATGTCATGGACCAACTCACTGAGGTGGGGAGAGCCCTTTATATGGCCTCATTGGAAGGTGACTAAGAGAAGAGGCTTTCCAGGAGGTGAAGCTTCAGTGTGTTGGCTAGAAAACAAATAATCAGTGGTTATGTGGAGACAAGACCTTTTTCTTGAGGGGAGGGATTTCAGGTTTTGAATCCACCTGTGATTTTTAACAGTTTTCCAAGGATTAGCCAATAGTATTAACAACAGTAAATCACCATATGTATTGCTTCCCAACTAATGAATAAACAAAATTATACAGGAGAGAAACTGTCATAAGGTAAATCAGAAAAAGGCTTTGGAGAAAATACTGAAAAAGATGACATTTGGCACTTGGTGGAATGACAAAGAGCTGAAGAGAAGAGAGCAGGAGCATCGTAAACTAAAGAATAATTCCTGGTGATAGGGATGGACAAGAAATCAAGATGAATAGAACAAGTAGGTGGATGAATAATAGATTGTAAAGAATGAAGAAATAGTGGAGGCGAAGTGGAGGAAGCCCTGAAAACCACAAAACATACTTGTATTTTCATAAGAAAGCAAGAGGACGCTTCTGGAGGTGGCAGAAGAAAAGGATATGAGGAGCTGACATCCTGCACTGGAAGAAGTCTGACTATGGACAAGTCATCTTGTTGTGTTGCTCCTGATTCCAGATGCTCTGATCACAGTCTCCACTGCAGTTTTGCTCTTTAGAGTAAATGAGAAATAAACGTGGTCTGATCAGCTGCAGTGTACCCTTCAGAGAAGGTAAGGCTTTTGCCAGTCAACACAGAGAGCCCTTGGAGTAAATATACCGGCAGCTGAGTGTCTGGTCATGTTCTGTCTTTGGGGGCTGTTGTCAGCTGGTGGACTAGATGCTGCGCAGTGTAAATCAGAATAACCCCGATTTAGGCTGCCAGTGAAGGTGGCAGTCTCAGAACTGCCACCCTGTGCATCCTGGCCTAGGAAGTCTACCTCTGGAAATGGGCAGAGCCAGATGAAGGAAAGATCACACAGCTATAAGGTTGTAATTTCATCATGCAGTTTGGAGGTGTGCACTTCACTAAGCAGTATCAGTCAGGACATCAGAGGCTGTATAACTCACCTCCTGGTAAACCAGTGCTGCTCTTTGCCTTTGGTTAATGTTAAGTGGTCAGGCTTTGAGGCTCCTGTCTATATTCCTCTAGTCTCCAGCTATAAAACAACATTATGTTTAACTAGTACCCTTTGTTCCTGGAGTTGTTTTTGGCAAGCAGTGTTGAGAACAAAGTAATAGAAACTTGAGAAGGACTAAGGCTTGGGACTACAAGGGTTGAGTGTCAGCTGCATACGCTCATGATGCACTGCTCGCATCTCATCTGCCTGTCAACACTGACAGTCCCAACAGTGGACCAGTCAGTCCTTTGCAGGCATAAGCAGAAAGGCAGGGCCGTAAGAAAGTGTTGGAGTTTAGGTGTTGGTTGTAGCCTTGCTATTAAAAGCAAAGAGTGAAGTCAAACAGGAAAGAAGTGAAAACACTGAAACCAAAGATTTATTTCCATGGTTTGTAGATACTTTGCACAAAGTGGTTAATTAACAAAGAAGAAAGATGCACGAGAGTCTGATTTATAGCAGGTTTTATTGGCACATGAAACTGCCACAGCAACACTGAGGCTTGAAGAATGAGCTTAGCTTGAAAAAGGGGAGCTTTCACGGTTCAGCCGGAGGATAAAGTGCAACCCAGCCTGCCACAGCCCTTATGCAGGACAAGGGCATTGTACAAAATGATGCTGCTAAGAACATTGTCGTAGGTAGTCAAGGTGCAGCCGAGGTGCACATCCAAGGATGTGCCATAGGAAAACACTTGTCCTTCAGGGTACGCTTCTAGGTGACCTGAGTGGAAAAATTCCAGATGATTTGGGCCAATGCTGGATTTTGGAGGAAAATCTGTGTGTATATGTTCGTAGTAACTGTTGGCAGGAAAATACTGGGAAACAGAAACAGGAAGTCCGTGTCACTCACTCTTTTGCCTATTTTAGGGACTTAGTGAAGCACCAAGTGATTTAGTGCTAAAGTGGTCATTAGGAGGTATTCTACATTCTTGTCTGTATATGCAAATGTCCATTTCTTTTTCTTTGTTTACTTTACAAGTGTCTTAGGACTCAGCCCTACTCTTTAAAGATGAGTTTCTCACATTCTTCTAAGCTTACTGTCACTGCCATGTATATTGTTGCAGGGCAGCATCATGTGACAAGAGTTCAGTGATTTTTGGTGCATGATCACTGGAAAAGATATATATTTGCATATAGACTGACATGTCATTTTAGGGTGAAATAGGGTAATTTTGATGAAAAATATGGATAATTAACAAGATGTGCTATAGATATCCTTTAAGTATTCTTTGATTGGAATCACTGATTCTATCAGAATATAAAGAGAATCTTACAAATATAAAAAATAATAGAAATAGCAGACTTTTACAAAAATAATGGACATTTAAGAAGTCTGCCTGTATATTTTTTTTTTTTGTCTCTGCCTTCAGGCCAGATTGTCCGTGTGTGGAATGTCCTTAAAAGCATAAGGAAATTATACCATATTCTCTTCAGAAGAAATGTGAGATTTGGCTTCTGTATCTTCCTTAAATGCTTGAAAATCCTGGGATCAAAGCCCACAGAATCTCTCCCGAGGAGAGGTTTGAATGTGGATAATTATGCAGGGAACTGTGAGCACTTTTATGTTTTAGCTTCATTTACTATTTAAGTAGAAGTTAAAATGAAATAAAAAGATATATCATGTCTTATCTTGACAGAGTTTTTTCCCTTTGTTTTGGATTCTAATAGTCACACTGTCTCCAAAGACATAATGAAAAACTTTGTGTAGAATTAGTTTAAATCTTTCCTCCAGTATTCTTTTTATTGAAAAATCTTCTCTGTGAAAAGCAAAACTTCATACATAACTTGCCAGTATTGTCAAAATGATACACTTCTTTGTGACCTTTGCTAAATCTGCATGAATATTTCTGTCACTTCTGGTTGGTTTTTTCTGAAGCTTAAAAAATACTATTCTGTCTGTATCCATGTGATTAGCAAAACTCATGAGCACCTCCTTTTCTGAGGGCCTATTTTTTTCTCCTCTGCTTACCCACCCATCTCAAAAGCAGCCTTCAGCTCTCAGCCCTTTGACACTCTTGGTCGTTTCAGTGAAGGGACGGCAGGAGTTACACAGGCCAGGAAGCTGAGTAGTAGAGGATGTAGTTCAGTTGTGGAGGATATCAATCAATTACGTGTGAAGGATATAAGTCAATCACCATTTGGCAGTTCAACACACTTCCACAGTCACTTTGCATTGAATGGCACTTGGCGCATCCGACTAACCTTCTGTGGGCCTGTCATGTAGCCAGCGATAGCCATTCCCTTCTTGGACTGCAGGGCAGAAATACTCACTGAAGCCAATTTACAAAATCTCTAGTGATAAAAGTGGGATGAAGGTTTTACTCTAGGGATCTAAATCCCCTGTATAGCTGGGCTGCTTTACAGCATTGTGTCAGACTATAAGTCTGCATTTAATGCCCTTTTGAAGTCCCAGTGCTGTATAAAACAGCTTCAGTGTGCCTGAAAGCGAGGCCAGAACAATTTGCATCCATTTGAATGGTTTGCCCTGATAAGCCATTTGAACCATAATGCCACAGGAGGAAAATCAGCAAGTTAGCGTGAGACCTCCTTGCCCTGCACACCCCAGCCCCACCATGGGGTGGGGTTAGACTCGGTACTACACAGGAAACGTGGAAAAGCACCTAACCCTGTAACTGAAGGAAGCTGTTCGGTAGACTCCGAGTCTGCATCATCCAGTAAGAACTTGGTATCAAACAGCTCTTCAGGCTTCCTCCCAGTGCACCATGGATTCATCTCAGTGGTCACCATTTACAGCATGGATTAATGAAGAAAGGGCAGCGTATGTAAAATGATTGAAGTGCTGATCGTTCTGCAGCCTAAGGCTGACTTAGGAAATGATGGTCTCTTTGCTTTGCCGCTGGGACCTCCTGCTTTATTGAGGTAGATGTGCATGGACTTCTTGTCATTAGTTGGTGGTGTGTTCTGGAGTTGTTATAAATATGCTAGTTTTGGGTCGGGATTTAAAAAAAAAAAGTCTCTGATTTGTTGTAATGACGGTATGCTGTCTGCACTGTGTCATTTTCTTTACCCTTGTAGTGGGATAACATACAATTAGGGACTGATGTCAGCCTGTAAAACTTTGGTGTAAAATTTTGGTTGCACCAAAATACCATACTTCTTAACAGAAGGCAGACGTGTCCTTTGGCAGCAGCTGCTTGCCATGTGATTTAAAACTTCCTGTCACTATAATTGATGTGTTTTTATTCTTTCCACTTCCTGAAGCCTGATCAGAATTAAAATTGCTGTTGGAATTTCCTGTCAAAGCAACTCATTTATTCGCTGAGCGCTGCACTGACAGTACTTTGATTGGACATTGCCTTCAGCTATTCTTGGGCAGAGAGATTGCTGTGAATTATGCTCCTTGCCCAGTTTTGACTTCTCTGCATGCCACATCTGCAAATATATACAGATTGTCCATCATGTGGTAACCTTGTCCTAATGAAAACTCCACATGTAAAATGTTAATGATTTGAATATCAAACTTGGCCACCTGCTGGGGCCCTGGCTTTTGTGTTTATTTTGGAAACCCCACAGAGTTTTTCAACTGATTGTCTCACCATAACTTTCCTGTCGCCTAACAAAAGGGCTCTGCTCTATTTCTACACTAAGGAGAATTTACGCCGTTTTTCAGCTTTCCTTTAAAAAAGCTCATGTTTGTGTGGTTTTCCTTGAATTTTCTGCTCCAGTATGCTATCTGCATTCCTTCCTGGAGGTGGCTGTGTTATGCTGCCATGTGGCAGTCCTCAGCTGTTACTGCAGAGTTTGTCCAGTGCCTTGGGATCATTCGGGGTGAAAGATGCTGTATGGATGCAAGGCGTTATTATTTGCAGCGTGAGTGCAGCGTGGTGGTAATTCTGCCCGTTAGGAGAATACGCCGTTAAATTCACTGATGGATAAATCATTCAGTTACCCCATTTGTGATTTCATTTTCCTGTTAGAGTTGCATAGAGAATTACAGGTTATTTTGGGAAGCTAAATAATGGGTAAGGATTGGATTGTTCTGCAGTTATAACTGACATGAAGTCATTGTCACCTCAGAGCAGACTAGATGTAATGATACTTACTTAACTGCCTTTGTAAAGTGTTTTGATAACCTGGGTTGAAAGGTACTTACAACCCTGCAAAGTGTTACTATTATTATTAGGGGCAATACAGTATTTTAAAAGTTTTAACCTACATTATTTTGAGGATGTAGTGGGAGTCTAAATACTCATGCGCACTCTCCTTTCCTTGGCCAAATTGGGCGCAAAGTACTCCTCCAGTATTTTAAGGAAATGACTGTGACTGTTTTGGCTGGTAGTGGTGATACGAGATCCCAAGTTTCCGTACGTGATTTGCACTCTACCTGCAGCTAGTGGAAACAGCTAGTGGTGTAAGCTACTGTTGCATATTTATGAAATCTACCATTTTTCCTACATTAAAAAAAAAAAGATTTCTCCCCCTCCCCACCCCACCCCCCGCCGAATAGTTGTCCTAAGAATATACTTCCCTTCATTATATTTTATTTGTGGTCAGGAACTTGGACTTTTTACTCAACAGAGAGGCAAGTAAACAGCATGCCCCCTTTGAGCCTCTGCAGTGCCTGCAGGAATAAAGCAGTGTCCTTGGGCTATCCAGCTGAAGAAGTAGGAACAGGGATGCAGGTGTCTCATGGAGGTGGGAGAGTATGGTTACAAAGTAGCAGCTGTGGAAGGGAGTGGGGTACAGGGGAACAGAATTCAGGGCCCATTAGTGGGGAAGCAAAGGAACGACCTTGCTTTGAAGACCAGTGCCTATCTCCAATCTACAGACAAAATGTCAGGTCTCCTTTGTGTTCAGGGTCACTCTGCATTTAGATAAAATTGGTATGTAGGAGAAAATACTGAAAAATGGGTTTGAAAGAAGATGCCAAAAAGAAAGGTACAAGGTCAGTAAGAGACATGTCCAGCTGTGTGAGGCAGGAGCATTAACAGGACCATGAGGTTTCACTGACCAAGTGGTAGCCAGAAAACCTGGAAATCTGTATTTTACTAAAGGAAGGCAAAAGTAAAATTCTACTTGGGGAAAAAATGGCTTCTACTCTGAGGGTCAGGACAAGGCTAATGACTACTAATGAGTTGTTTTAGTGGAGGAGTTAAGGAAGGCTCAAGCTATTCAAAGGTTGGTCTTTTGAGCAGGGGGGTAGATGAAACCTTTCACTAAAGAGAGGATTACAGAGGTCTACAAGAGTGCACCATGAGACACAGCAGCAGGAGATCCACTGGCCTGTCTCTAACAGCAGAGAGAAAGCCAGGACATCTGGTCAAGGCAGAGGGAAATGTCACATTTAAAGAGTTTCAATCCGTCGCTCACTCACCCTAAGTACAGACCAATTTCTGTTTGAGAAGCTGTAGAGATGAGGCTGCACATAGCAGTTTGACACAAGAGGTTCAGAGCGAGTGCCCAGCTCTGGGCTGGACCCCTGCCTGCGATATGTGGTGAGAGGGGAGCATGGGCAGGCTTCTGAAAGGGAGGGGAAAGGGTAGTCAAAGTGAGCTCACTTCTCCTGATGTGGGTTGTCTTCTTTTTTCTTTTTTCCTTTTTTGTTCAGGAGAGGGGCCAGGATAAAGAGTGAAGTATAATAAAAAACACAAACAAATACACTCGGTATGCTGCTTCTTCAGCTGCCACGTCAGCCCAGCTGTAAATGCCCAGTGTCGGAACAAGCCAAACCAACAGAGCCGAAGGCTCCAGGAAAGACATAATGCTGACACAACAGTAACTGAGTTCCCAACTGATTTCAATCACTAGATAAATATCAGTTTCAACCCTAAATGATATTCTCAAGTAATTGTCCAATGCCCAGTTGGGCTGGAACGGTGTTCCTCTGGAACCAGCTCAGGCCAACTTTAACTGCTTGGGAGTGCATGGCCAAGAGCAGACTTATGTGCTGGAGCCTGAAATGCCATTAAACAGGCTATAGTCAAGAGGACAAAATGCCTCGTGTGTTTAGTCTAATACACCATGGGACTTGTTTGCTACAGTTACAGTATTAAAGCTGTAATTATAGTCAGTGAACCGCAGATGTACTGTAGCCATAGGGTTTAAACAGGGTGTTATTGCAATAGAAACCACCCCCAGTAGGTTATAAGTTCAAAGGGTCATTTTCCCCTCTCTGTTTAATCAGATACTCAAGCCCGCAGACTTCTTAGTAATCATCATCAGGTTTAACATCTCAACCTGTTTTATGCAGTCCCCTTGGACTGATTTTAGGTTTTTGTTTCTCTTTCAAAAGAAAGAGTATAGCTTAATGCCTGCATATGACTTCATAGTACTTAGTGTGAAGTGCAAAGAGGAATACCACTTCTATGATGTGGCGGTTAGATAGGGCTATGCCGCCCTGCTGCAACACTGAGCCACCGTTCTCAATAAATAACAATGTAGGTGCTTCGTGCTTGAGTGGAGATTTAAAATCATAGCAGAAAACATGGATTTTGGTGCAGGAAAGAACAAAAATAATCTCTTTGAGACAGTGCAAGTACAGCATATTTGGAGATGGCATTAAAATACAGGGTTTTATAATGTTAAAACAAAAGATATTTGGAGTTTCTGATGCTGTCAGTGCCATTGCATGGTGGCAGTCTGTGTGGAAGTGGTCTGTACATGAACACGCCTTTTGCTAGCAGGTATAGGTGTCAAGTCTCCATGTGAAGTGACTGAGGAAAAATGTCAAATTTCATATTCCTTTTGCTCCTTGTGCTTGACAGACAAAATTTCATACTGAACCTAAAAGAGATGGTAGCTGAATATTGACTTTCCATTTTAGCAGTGAGCATAAACTTTTTTTTTTTTCTTTTTCTGATTAAGCAGGACTGTAATGGTTACCATGTAGGAAAATATAGGTAATATTAAACTGAAATATGTCTGTCTAGGGATCCATTCATTTCCTCAAAATAGCCAGTTTCTATTTATATATGAATGTCTGTATGTTTATATATATTTAAATGCCCCATTTGCTACACTGGTTTTAGCTTCTTGTTAGCATCACTTCTTGTTAGCATGATGTTCTACAGCACAAGGCAGCTGGAAAAGTGAAACATGTGTTCAAGAATTTATGCAGTGTCTTTACTTTCTTTCATTAAGAGAACTAACAATAATAGGCGCATATTATAAGTTAGCAGTGTTAAGCAGTATGTTATAGCCATGTCTGACAGACATGTTGTTTACATTCATATTTTATATTGGTGAAACTGTAGCTTTTTTATCGACGTGACATTTTTCAAATGCAGTATTTATACCTCTTCTTCCATACAGAGGAAACTTAGTCATCTAAAAACATGATATGTTTTAAATCCACTTGTCTCCTTTTCAATAAGAAAATATTTCCAATTATTTCCCCAGCAAAATACATAAGTCAGCATGTTCTGTGTTCCAGGCTTTCTATTAATTGACGAGGGGAAAATTTCTCACCTCATACTAACAATAACCCATCTTATTTTAACGTGGCTGAAACCTTCTCTGTGGGTATGTACAACCCTCTCTTGTTGCCCTTAGCAGCTTCTTTTGGGCTGTGTGTACCCTCATTTTGTATGTGGTGTCTCTGCCAGTGTCAGTGGGAGTTGTTCACATCCTACCATTTTCCCAGAGGAATATCCTTGCCTAACTGTCTGAACTGTGATCTCTGTCATCCTCGGAGACAGCTAAAAATGCAAAATCTTTTCTTACATACATATACCCCAGGGAGATCATGTGATAATGAGCTCCAAAGTCTAATTACACTTTATGTGAAGTGAATATATATGTGACTTGAAAAGACATCTCTGACACGAAAGTAAATAAACAAATAGTTAATTAATCCATCTGAACATCCTGCCCTTAAAGAAACACAAGTCATATATAGTACTATCTTATTGTAGTATACAATCAACAACAATACAATATGCAGGAGATACTCGGTAACATAAATGCCAGCTGGGTCAAGGCCGAGACCCGTCCAGGGTAGTACTTTTATTTTCAGCAACATCCAGAACAAGGTATTTCAGAGGAAGGTTTCAGCAACTCGGAGCAGGCAGAGGTGGATAATTCCTCTCTTTTCATCACACGCAGAAAGATCTCTCTCAGTAAATTGAGATTGCTTTAAATCCTGAAGCATAAGGTTTCATTTTTGTACCCGTGCTCTTCCTTTTAGCATTAACTATTACAACCCTGGATATTACTACTGTTTCAGTACATGCCTACGCTCTTGTAAGACCATAACCCCAGCAACATCCTGTCATAATGAGCTCCAAGGTCCAATTACACCTTATTTGAAAGAAGTATTTCCTCCTTTCAAGTCTGAATTTGCTGCTGTTCAGTTGCACAGACTATTCTCTTGTTCTTGTACAGCGCAATAGGAATTTCAAACTGCAGCGTAGCAGCTCTGTATTGTAGACACACCAGTACCTGGAATGTGCCCTTATTGTCAACTGGCTCTCCAAATATTAGAAGCTTTTCTCGTATTCACCACTGGACCAAATCCATGTAGAAAAATGTAGCAAGAGACAAAAACTTCCACTTCTGAGGAGAAAAGGAGAATGGTGATGCCCAAGAGGGAGCGTTCACCAGGTCAGCGGTTAGTTCGGAGAAGGTACTCTCCTAACCTTTTGCTGGGTGCTCCTGGTGAAGACTTCAAGGGAGGCCGTGCTTACCACTCTTTGAGGCAACCCCTTTGAAGATCCCAGCTGCAGCCTGGTCACTGAACACAGCATCTGTCTTACCCAGCTTGCTGTGAAGCACCTGGTGTTAGTTGCTGGGGTTGTCTGTATAAGGTTAAGGACATCTCTAGAGAGCAGCAACATAAGAATCTAAGGTGGATGAGCTGCCTTCAGGGGAAGCCTATTTCAGCCTGTTGACCACATGGAGAATGCAGATGGCTTGCCTAAACTGGACTAAGTTTAGGTAGGATCAGCCCCATGCTGCATCAGCAGGCAGAAGCTGTGGAGAACATGGCAGTAGCCATTGGCCGCCAACAGTCGTGTGTGACACAATGTCTGGCAGGCTCTGCAGCAGGCAAAGTGTTTGAAAGATGCTTTGGGGAAAAGAAGGAATGTATGCATGCACCTGACTGTTTGCTTAGTAATCAATTTCCAGTGGTCAAAGTTTTCTTCCACATTTAGACAATGCAAGTAATGCTAGACAGCCCCCCTGATTACTTCTTATTTCATACCATTGCAGGTTGTAGCAACATTTCTCTTTTGCTGTGCTTATGTTTCATCAAACTTTCAAAAAATACTAGGTCATAAGGCAGAAATAGCTCTGCATTTTAGCCAGTTATACATAATTCTGAATCTATTTTAGGATAATATATTTGTGTGTGTTTGATGATGAGGTCATGTGATCATTAGATTCATTCTCTATATTGCTGTATTTTTAAAGTCCTGAAAGGGAATTTTGTGACTGTGTATTCCAGAATTCCAATCAGTGATTACACAAAAAGTTATTTGAACAAATTTGGTAAGGAAACAGTAAAAGGTACAAACAATACAGAGTGCACATAGCATCTTATTTTTGTGTGGTTCAGGCAATCCATTAATTACAATGGAAAAGGTAGAAGTATGCAGGCAGGTCGGTAGACTGTAATGTTATCCTAAAGGAGGTAAGTAAATAAAATGGTCACATGCAATATTATTATTGTACTTCTTAGAGAAAGAAGAAAAGAAGGAAATTCGTGAGCATGAATTTGGGAAAAAAAAAAAAGACAATGGCTTTGGTGGTTGTATGGCTTTATAGACTGATTGTGTTATACCCTTTCGGTTCGGCTTTTGAGGGTGATTTTTTTTGCACACTGTATTCTCTGCAGTACTGAACTAAATGCAAAAAATTCCTTTCAGCTGCTCTGCACTTCTTATTTTACCTGAAAGTTACACACTTCTAGATATGAAAAAGACATCAATAAATTAATGAAGCTATTTTTTCTCTAGATGTACAGACTGAACACATTTGATTCTTTTCACTTTATCCTTTATAAACATTCTTTACTTTTTTATCCTGGTTTTCCTGTTGTTAGACCCTCATCACAAGTGGCTGACTGCATTTTTATGGAGTTCAGTAGTCAGCTTCTTTGTGTTGCTCGTTTAGACCTAGGGGTTGTACCTTAATTTCAGTTAACAGTGAGATGCAATGTGATTTCAGGAAATGCTTATGTGGTCAAATCGCTTTGACACACATACTTGATGTGGGAGAGCTGTTTCTGGCAAGTGGCTCTGCCAGTGCTCCACACCATATGACCAGTACGTTGGGCCTGATAACAATGAAATGTAATTCTTTCTGGTGACAGTATGAAGGGAAAAAGGACCCACAGATGTCACACACTAGTCAGTGCTCTACTGAATAATGCATAGCTGCTAGAGTACTATGAAGATGCAGATTATAGATTTAAAAAGAGAAAGGCAGCACCTCTGCAAGAGAAACCTGGGGTTCTGGATGGCATCCGGCTAGGACTCTGCCGGATTTATAGACACTTAAAACACATGTAATGGGCACTGTGAATTCTACCTTTGTAAATTTAGACTGATTGTAATCGCCATATAAAAAGAGAGTCCTTGTTCATCCCACCCTTACTATTATCTGTGTCTGTTCTGTTAATTGGTGCCATCAGGATGCAGAGAGCCTTACCCATGCCCACTCCCCTGCAGGGAAGGGCTCCCAGAGCGCAGCTCTGAGTAGGTCCCCTTTGCTGGGAAGGAATGCAGGGCTTCGAGAAAGATGTTTTCCAAGATGAATTGTAGTTGTTTCCAGCCAGAACCTGGCCTTATTTTCTGCCAGTAAAATAAAAACAGCTGAATTGCTTTCTGGATATGAATTCCTTTGGCACTCTAAAAATCTTAGCTGTCTCAAGCCAACCATTCTTCTGAGCCCATTATGGAGATAGACCAAAGGAGAAGGTACAATAGATTGATGCTGTATTCCCCTCCCGCCCCCAGTTAGTTCTTTGGGAGATAATATTAGCTGAAGTAATTTAGAGCAGCCCTGAGGCTCCTCTAAGCTAACAAGCATGCACACTGGTTCCAAGGTTTGGGAGGAGACATAAGGTTGAGTGAAAGGTATAGGAGCATGGTTTAGGATCTGAGCCAAAGTTACTGCAGTCAGGGAAGTCTTTCTATTGACTTCAAAAGATTTTGAATGAAGCCCTAAGGATGAAGGAACTGAAGTCTGACTGGTTGAATTATAATACCAGAAGGATTTTGCTTCTCTTACAGGGGTAAATTCCTTCCCCCTATAGCTGTGAGACAGAAGCGTGTGAATTGTGCCAGCTGCCCCAAAGATGCCATTCTCTGAAAACGATCTTACCTGTTTTCCTGTGATTCTGTGTATGATCATATATTCTTTTGTACACAGTGAAGTAATTTCATGAAGCAAGCTCTTGTCCAGTTTTCCGGATAAAAGAGCTGGGTATTCTATTCGTAGGTGCGATGGGTTGAACACAATCTCTTGTAAACACAGAAAAATAAATGTGAAATTGTGTTGAGAACTTGATAAAGAGGAGTTCAGCTTAGTGCCATTATAAAGAGGCAGAGTTTTGTGGAGATGGTATTGATTTGTTTTCATATAAACTAAAAATTACAGCTGCACATAAGAGCCAGTTTGACTTTCAGTGACCCCAGGGAATTGTGTCTTTCTCTGTAGAATAAAAGCCTGGAAGTCTCTTGCAATTGTGTTGTATCTTTTGCAGATTCTGTAAGAGTTTGGTTATATTTCTTTACCTGCAAGTAAAAAAAGCAAAATTATGTTAAGTGAATTTATACTAAAAAATAGATTATTCATAAAAATATTTCTATGTAAATAGGAACAAAAGCATTTGTAGCATCTGGGTTTTTTGCTACTTTTTTTCCTTCTCACTTAATTATGTCTCTAGCTAGGAAGCTTCTTTTAATGGTGTTATTAGTAGTCTGTACATATGCACAGCTGCAGTTGGGGAATAAAGATATGTTCTTTTGAATTATAGAGAAGTTAGTGTATTGCTGTGATAAGGAAACAAAGATGTCTGTAGTAGTGAAATACTACAAATAGTTTCATAAAATGGAAGTTACAGATTTGTTTTAAACTATTGCAGTGCACCAATGACTACTGATAGGGGTTTTTTTAATGTGTTAATTTATTTTAACCTGAAAGAAGAGGTCCCTGTGTATGACATTCAGGGATGTTTAAGTATGCAAGTTGTTTTTTTTTTTTAACAGTAACATTTTTGGAATGTACTGAATTGGTATATTTTGAAAGGAAAAACATGTTAAACCAATCAGTTACGTGAAACTGGATTCAGTGTACCAGGCGCTAACAGCAGAAACCTCACACAACACTGGAGCACCAGTTTAACTATTTCTTGTGGTCTAACACACAACTTGGCATGTAGGGCATATGCCTTTGAGATGGACTTTTCATCAGGGTGAATGGCATCTCTTTGTAATGTGCTCCATGCAAAATCAACAAAATAGCAGTCTTCAGTTTCATCAGTTATATACTTTCCAGGCAAAACTGTATATTTGCACAGAGACATGAAGCTAAAGAACAGAAAAAGTTTAACCACAAACATCTTGATAAGTACACAGACATGCATTCTCCTACAACTGTGCTGGGCTGAAATGTGGAAGAATCTTGAACTATTGAGTTGGTACGAAAGATGAAATTTAAACCTCTACCTTTGTATTTTCATTGTTAATCTAGTAACGACCGTTCTAATACCCTCTGCCTGTGCCTTTACGCTGTGAGTGTCAGTGTGTTTTGCAATCCTTGGTGTTATTCTTCTTTTAACGTGGAAATTGCAGTACTGCAAGTCAAGCAGTATGAGCCAGTGGCAGAAGCAGGGCTTGCCCTCCGTGTCCTTCGGTTTTCTGTTCTTTTCCAGACAGACTATATTGTCTCTGATTGTGTCAGTGGAACAGTAAAAGATACTGATTTACAGTAATGCATAGGGATTTATCTAGAAAACTACAAGGAAACAGCCAGTAGAGTGTGCTGCTCTCTTATAATGAAATGGGGAAAAAATCATTAGTTGTTGCTTTGCTTAAAACCTCCTGAATATCTTTTCTTTTTATTATTCCTTATGTAAAATTATTCTTGCTGGGTAACAACTTATATCCCCCTTTACCATTACCTCTTCTGGTGTGACACTCACAAAATCAGCAGGTAAAACAGCTTTGAGTCATGTAGAAGACACTGTGAACCCTGAGCCAGAAGTACAGTATAGGAGAACAGTGGAGTCAAATTATCTCATTTTTCTTTCAGCCTGAAGTTTCTATTGAGATTCCCATTCATGAAGGTCCAAAAAGAGTGTTTACATTCCCTCTTTTCCAGCTGACCTTACCAGTTATCCTGTGACCCTGTGTTATGATCTCAAAACATCTGTGAAACCCTGGCAACTTCAGTACTTGGGGGAGGGATAGGGAGGCGGAATTGAAGTTGCACAGGATCTTTCATCGCCTTTTGCTTTAGTTGTACAGACATTGCAGTATTTTCGTGCCAGAGCTTGCATAAGAATATTTAAAGTAGTTTAATAAATTGTTTCTGAAAGACTCTGTGACACTGTTGTGTTATATTCTATCATGTTGTCATAAGGGTTTATTTTTTGTTTGCCTTTTTACAAATAACCAAATAATTTATTAAAAACAGCATTTCTGTAAGTGTCCAAACTTTTCCCTACTGCCAACTGGGAATGGAGGTAATGAGCGTCCTTTGCAGCTGATGGGTGCCACTCTTGGCTGGCTGATTAGCTGGCACAAGATGTATTGTGACAGCATGAAAAATGTCGTGCGTTGGCAAACGAACCCGTGCCTTCTACCACGCATGCTGCTTTTGGGCTGGGAGTTCAAAAGAAAAAAACATGAGTCATGCCTTTGATGGGTTTTGCTGTTCACTATAATTTGAATAAGACTAATGCAAAGACTAGGAGAAAGTATTGGAATAGTTCTTAATCTTTATTTCTGGTAAAAAAATCAATAAAGAAAAAGAGGGCCCATATCCTCCTAGGTACCACAGTATCTGCTTTGCAATTCATCTTGTTTTTGGACTTTTGTATAAGGAGAGATGATGTCTCCAGATTATTATTTTGGCTTTGTATCAAAAAATATTGTCATTAAAACAAGCCCATACCATTATTACAATCTTAATTGTTTAACTAGAAATATGAAACTCAAAACATGAAGAATTTTCTGCATTCATTGGCGCACACGCACACACACACAAATAGTCTATCAGAAGACATTTTATGTTAGTGTTAATGAGCTGAGATTTCCTGAACTGATGGGAAAAGTGGCCATAGGTAAAAAGATGGACACAATAGGTAAAACTGTGTGTGAGAGATAAAAAGAGAACAGTACCTAAATGCAGACAGCTCTTTGTGGCTTGTATAAACAAGTGCTCCTGTTGTTACTACCTCTGTTGGAGCTGCAGGCATAGTAATGATCACAGAAAACACCATGGAAAAGGGGAGATTTAGCAAATGCCTAAGATGACTGAGGGAAGATCACAGCTTTCTTAATGACATTGGTTTAACTTTTGCAACCATATATTTAGCAGGATAGGAGTGGACAGACTTAAGTCATGTTGAGCCTTTAAGGACCTATATACATCAGTGCCAGTGGATGTAGCAAAATCAGTGTGAAGGTCCGTGCTGCCTAATGTGGGTGCCATTTCTATTAACATATAGAGGAAATATTTCTGCTGTGGTTTCCTAAAAATACTGTGGTGATGGCTACACGCTCAGAAATTAGACATGTCAACATTTTCCTATATGCTTTATAGCAGAGAAGGTAATGCAGAGAGTGTGAAACTTCTCTGAACTACACTGGCTACGTGGGGCAGGGACTGAGCTATAAAGCACAGCGCTCTCCCTGACCTGTGCTCCCACTATCCGTATCGTATGCCATGGAACATACTAGGGCAGCTTTGTTACAGGGTTATGGGAGCTCAGGCTTCAGCTTTTCCATGTTCTGGGTAGTACACAAGCATATGTTGCAGCATGGATCATGCATGGTCATGTGGCTGCACAGGGAATTTGGGCAGACACAGGAACTCTTGACCCACACTTACCTCCTGCCTACCCTTAGTAATATGTGACACAGTCATACCATGATCAACTGCTTGACAGAGTTTACATGTCTCTGAGCAAGACCCTAGTCCTGCTCTGAGGCTTTGTGGCAGCACCTCATTCAGATTTCTGGGCTAGAAAAGCAGTCCAATTCTTTCTGCGCCCCATTAATGAAATGTTTTCCTTTGTTACCCATCCTAAAAAGACCCAAACCAACAAAAAAACCCCAAACCAAAAAACTCCAGATGCATACATGTACGTGCCTCTTTTACTGTAATCTGTGGGAGGTGCACAACTGACATGAATATGGGATTTCATACTGCTTTCATCTGGGGTACTATAAGAATTGACTAGATAAACCTTTTACAGTATTACTGTATGTACGTATGACTAGAGTTCATTACACTGGAACGAAGTGTATAGTGCTCAGGAGGCACAGTCAACTGTGCCTAACTTAAAATATTTATATTAGCTAAAAAGTTGAAGGTGCAAAACATGCTAGATTGCTGAATGAAGGTAGAATTTAGTGCTGTACAAATCAGTCGGAGAGATCGTCTCAAATCTGGCATTTTCTGCAGGAAGGAAGAAAATGGAAAGAGAGCGTGCTTTGTGTGCTTGTCCTTTGCCTGAGTGCCTTTGTGGTATAATTACTAGGTAAAGATGTTAACAGAGTAAGAAAAAACACAGCATGTCTGATTTAAGCACAGCCTACTGCAGACATGCAGAGGATCAGAGGCTTCTGTTAAACTCCTGGTGTCCCCGTGCAGCTTGTGAATTAGGTGTACAATTTTTATTTAGCAGCAACTTGTGGTGCGGTTACAGGAAGTTCTGTTCTGAGTGTTCTGCAATAGATAATCAGCATGCTATAGTTGTTGCTGTATTTCCTAAAAAGTTTGTGAGAACAAATGCTCCTGTGATATGTGCTTCTAATAACACCCAGTCTTTTTTTCTTGGCACTTCAGCTTTCCCTTTCACATGGCTTGCTCTTGTTTAAAAGAACAATATATATTTAGTATGTTGCCAGAGCTATGCTTGAGTAACACTGTCTGGGGTGAGAGACCTGAGTTTTCTAAAGGGTAATCTGAACATCAGTCTCATTATCCCAGATGTTGACACAACAGTCACCTATTCCTTAACAGAGGAAATATGTCAGATGAAGTGCACGGCCCGCACAGCAGCTTTACAGTAAGACTAAGCAATCTGGAGCACTCCAAAATTTAGAGGGAGAAGGGCTGTGTCATGCACCTTTTACAAGGAAAAAGTGGTTGAGCCATGATCGTACATGGTGGGCTCTGATGTTCTAAGGTGGAAACTCTGGTCTCTCCCCAGCAGGCCACCGTGTTAACGTGGTCAAGGTACAACACACAAAAGAACGTGCGGTTTATTGCGGGTGGCTTCGGCATCAGCCCAGAACTCAAAACCTGAGTCTCTGTATGCATAGCAAAACACCTCAACCACTAGGCTCTGTGTGCTCCTGTAAACATCTCTCTTATTTATACACATGTGTATTTGCACACTCCCAGTGTTTAGGTTTTGTCCATGTGAATCCCAGTGTTTGCATGCCTGAGGGACAGCGTGTAAGAACTGCACCCATAAAATTATGTGTATCTAAATCAGGCTGTCTTGGGTCTTTGAAAATGTGACATTTGCTATTACGGAGACGTATTTTATGCTCAGAAATAAGTGCAACATTTATGTGACTGCAGTGGGATCTAGGATTTCTAATAATAGAACACATCTTTTTGACCATTAGGACACTGTAGAGTGAACAGGTTTGGAAGATTATATCAAGCTAGGTATAAGTAGATATGTGACAACTATCTGAAAAGATTTACCTACGTTTCCCAGCACAGACAATTTACATTTTAACTAGCATTTGGTTACATTATTTTTTCCCAGGTTTAATCATTAAACACCAAAAATCTTAATTTCATCAAATGCAATCAAAGAATTCTGTATAGTAGCAATTAAAAGTATAAAACTAGCATTCAAGCTACAGCAAATTAAACAGCTGCATTGGGGTATTTTTAGCAGTCATCCCAATCAAAATGCACAAAAGGCTTTTATTTTTTTAAGGAGTATCTTCTGGCTGTAGCTCTGGTTTCTGTAATTCAACAACCTCACTAAATACACGCGCATACTTTTAAAAATTCAGTTACTGATAAGCAAGAAAGTGTATTTCTTTCTACAAGGCAACTTGGATGAAAAAGTTCAGAGGGCTTGTGCTGACTGAGTTGCTTTTGCAGAAGGGGAGCTTCCAGCTGTAGCTGAAGTGTTTAAATAAGGAAACCAAGACCTACTTTGTTGTTTCTGTTACTTTTACTGTACTTCATGTGTGGCATTGAGTTTTCCATATTATAAATGCCACACATGAAGCCAGAGGACCTTGTTTCTCATCATTCCTAGCTCCTGCCACGTTGTGGCAGTAGGTCTTTCTATTTATTTTACTTTTTTTTTTCACTGAAATGCCCAAGCTTTTGTGTGTAAGTCAGCCAACAGAGTCCTGCATAATCAGCTATATAATTACCCAAGTGGTAGCTCTAAGCCTCAAGTACCGACATGTTCCACATCTCTGTTTAGAGACTGAATGAAGAAATCTGGAGGAATTTTAGAAGCCTGTGCAATTCTGAGTTGCACTGTGGGAATTTGTCTGCATCCTTCTACTCCAGAAGATTTAAGAGACGTTAGTCTTGTTAAATGCAATGATGCCTAGCATTATAGAGAGGGTCACAAGTTTGGTTTCTGTCCTGATCCCCCTGGAATGTTTTGAACAAGTGTTTGAGCACAGGATGTAGAGAATATACGCACAAAGGGACAAAGTGGATCCAAAGCATGAGTAGAGAAAGACGTTGTGGAGTAGGAAGAAGGGACTGGGTGGGAAAGGCACAGATGCACGAGTAGCTCCATCAGTGTATGCACCCACGGAGAAACCTCTGGCCTGCCTCCAATACAGCCATGGAGTTTGGTGTAGCTGTGAGGTGGGCTCACAGTTTCTCTGCAATCTAAGCAGAATCCTGATCACTGGAGTTATGTTGAAACTGCTGTTGACCAACAAAGACCATTTGAGTCATGGTATGTGAATAGTAATAAACTGACACAATTTCGTGCTCAGCTTCTCCATATATTTTTTTCTGGAAAAGAACAAAATAAACAAATGCCCTAGGCATCCACTGGGACAGACATCCTGCTTTATCTAATAAACACTCAGGGAATCGACATCTTGGGTTTTTTTTTGTGCTGCCAGTTCTCTTCCATTTTTCTTCTATCTTCCTCTATCTTCCTCTCTTTCACCTTTTGCTCCATCTGTCTTTTGGGCATTACCTGTTAAGCAAAGCTGCTCTCCCTCCCCTAGTGATTCAGTTTGTTGTTTCTTGTGAAGTGCATTAGCTTAAAGTTAATGAACTTTCACTAGAGCTCTTTCCTGTTAGTTGCTGCCATGAAGCATCAATCAGTATCACAAGAGTAAGTGCTAGTTCAGTTTGGATGACATCTTTAGAAGGAAGAATGCAGCTGAGGAGGTGAAGGGAAGTGGCTATTTAGAGCTCAAGTCATCAATTAAATTACTCAGTGATAAAGTCATTGTCTTGTTCTTTAGTGATGTTCATGTCATGTTGCTGTGTGGGGAGGTGGTGATGCATCATTGCACTCGAGTTCTTTGTGATGTTGTATCAGTGCTGGGGATATTTTGGGATAGCGCCAATATTCTGCAAGCTCTTCAGGCACAAGGTGCTATAATGAACAAGAGAAATAATTACTAAATCACCCCTCCCCATAGACTGGGATGCGGGACTGGAACTTTCATTTAAGTGCATTTCCCAGAGTGACAGAGGTGGCCACTGCTACCAAAACCACACTCTCTGGCTGGCTGGAGAAGACGTTTCAATACATCTTTATGCCTGCTTCAGGAAGTGACATTATGTTTTTCACTGCACCTTTGAAACCTTTCAATCAATGCTGTAAATAAACAAAACTAGTGTTGCTTCTTGTTGTGGGCTACTGCTAGCAAACCGAGAGCCCTCCAGATCTCGGCATAGCTGTCTTAATTTCTGGCCTCTGCCTAAAAATTTACTCTGATTTGAAAGGAAGAAACAAGATATCATTGACAGTTCCTCTGAGAAGTTTCTGCAGAAGAAGTGTTTTCTCAGAAGGTTTTTGAAGGCAACAGCAAGTACAGTAGAACTGAGAAAACTCAAACCAGGGAGTAACCATTTGGAGAAGGGAGAGACTCACAAGCCCCCAGTTTACTTTATGAACTGACTTGCTCCACCACACTGTCTGGCATGGTAAGCCTAGAAGTGTTAACGAGGCTGCTCTTACACCCCTAGCTAGGACAAAACTTCTGTGCTCTGTGAGCCAGTCCTGGTCATGCCGACATACAGTGTGTAGTGTTCACCTAAATCCCTGTGATTAAACATTTCTCTTGCCCAAGACTGCTGCCTCTGAGTTTTGTAGACCTGCTTTAGGGAACTGTAGCATGCACTGAAAGCAATTTTACTATTAACTGTTGGCACAAAAATACCATCCTAAGTATATGGATACATGATTACAGTGGCATTAATTAAAAATACTTATCAGTCTACCCTGTTGCCAGTGCCTGAAGAGGTTTCTAAGGGATTTCACCAACAGCACTGTAGATTATTTGTCAGTGAATGATCAAAACATTGGGTTGTTTATACTTTTGGGATACCCTCTTAATAAGCAGCTGCCTGCCTGCCACCCCCCTTAAATTTTTTTGCCACCTTCAGAAAGGTGTCTAAGGTGGGAGTCCATTGTGGGAGTTAAGATACCATGTTTATATTTCAAAAGGCAAGCCGAAGCCCTTAGATTTGGTCTCCAGCTGAGAGAAGCACACATTTAGAAATTACAACATTAGTACTGGCTATCTGGAGCTTTAGGAAGTGGCTGAGAGCTGGCAGTCAATTAAAACTGGGCTGAAGTTCAATATCAGAGTTATGCTGCCTGTTTTTGTAGGATGTGTTTGAATCCTGGGCTATGCTGCAATATGGTTTTGATGTAGAAGTATGTAAAAAGGAAATGTAACCCTTAAGAAGCTGTCTGCATTTTCTGGTACAGACAGGTTGTTCTACATAACTCCAGTTCAAGACCATATTTGGGCTGGAAAGTTGCACCCCACATACTGTGGTGCAGATTCTGAACCTATTTTTTGTAGTGTAAACATAGAGTAAAGCTGTTAATATTGCTCCTTTGAGCAAGGAGTGGTGTTACATGAATATCGGTGTGACTGAGGGCCGTCTTTCTGCCTCTAGCACAACGCTGGCTTTGGTGTGAGTGATGCACAGTGTCAGAAATAAGAGATTGTGCTCCTGTCCAACAATGAAAGATATGATCCTTATACTCTCAAAATGAACATGGATGGCTAGTAGTTCGGTCCCCAGATTTCCCGGTTATACTATGGAAGGTGTGACTGATCATATCAAACCTCTGTGCCCAGCATTTTTAAGCAGCTGGTCTATACAGCTGAATTCCCAACTGCTTTTATATAAGGACCCTGCCTTTTTATCTTTCTTTTTTCTCATTGTGGCACCTTACCATGATCTTTACTCCCACAGATCAGGACCCTAACGGTAATTTGCCCTGTCTGCTCACCGTAACTGGGGTGCCCATATCTATGAGCACTATTGCATTCAGTGCTAACTGGAATATTCTTGCTCTTACCAGACAAAGCAGATCAGATTTGTATTCCAGAAATCTGTTCTTTTGGGTTTGGGTTGGGGTTTTTTTTCTTTACTTTTTTTTTTCTTTTCTTTTCTTTTTTTTTCCCCCAGTATGGTTTGGGGCTTATAATAAGAGCACTTGAGAGCATTTGCAGCACTGTTGGGTATGCATGAAAAAATACCACCTCCCGGCCCCACGAGTTGGAGAACAAGTTTCAAAAAGGAATATTTGCCCTAAGGTCCTTCCCCAAAGACACTGAAACTAATTAAAAAGCTCCCATTAACTTCAAGAAGTTTTGGATCCGATTCCCGGTGTTTTTATTTTTGGGGAGCTGACTGTAACCACAGTTTTCAAGCGGTGGTGCGAGGTGGCTTAGCTCCGATGGCATTCCCAGCAACCGATGTCCTGTGGAACAGGCCGCAGATGTGTAACACAGGTTCGCCTGTTTACAAAACCGTTCTCAGATGAAACCATTTAAAATTACTTTAAAAAGAAAGGAAAAAAATGTTCCATTTGCTTTAAGGGTTAATTACGCTGGCTAACTAGACTATGCAATAAGGAAAGGATCCAGGGATCTTAGGTCTAGGAGTGAAGTCATGCCCCTTACCAAAAGAGAAAAGAATGGTAATTGCCCGCTGTGAGTATGAACATATTTTGCTGGCTAGCAGAGAAATGGCATTGACAACTGGCAAATCTACTCTGCTGAGGAAAAAATGTATTTTTGAGGCAGGCACAGAGCCAGCGTTTTCATTCGGGAAGTCTCATAAGTGGAATCAAAACTCTTGCGGAGGTAACATGAAACTGTGCGTTAGAAGGTTGTTTTTTTTAATCCCACATTTAATTCTGTCAACATTTCATGCTGGAATAAGAAAAATATTCCTTAGGTTGGTTTTAGCTGATTCCCTTCATCTTTTTTTCCTCCTCAGTTCCTTTCTCCACCCCTCTCCTCAAAATTTCTTTCATGGTGATACGGTCTCCTCTCAGACGTGCCATGAGGGCAGCACCACACATTTGGAACCTGGCCCTGATCTGTGGATGTGCTGAAGACCAAGGATTCACAGGGAAAGGGTGGTCTGGTGGACAAGTGGCAGGTCTGGGGAGCAGCAGCCCACCCAGGGCACCTCTGACGCACCCATGTCTTCTGCGGCCCTTCCTCCCCTCACGCAGCGATGGCAGTTTTGCAATTAAATAAGGGTTGTAAAAACGCTGTGTATTGTTAGTGAAACTCGCTGAAGATGAAGGAGCAGAGCTGAGGCCTCAGAGCCTCAGAGATGGGGCAAGTCTTACCAGGTGCATCTAATAGAGTTAGGCACAGAAACCAGCTGGTTTAGTGTATTGGTGAATAGAGTCCTGGAGTCATGTCTGTAAATACATTTAGGCCTCATTTAGCTCTAAGATAAGTGGACTTGGTAATTGATTTTCTACAAGCCTCAAGGTGGCCATACTGGGAATTGTTCGATATTGGGGTCTTCTGAAAATCTCTACAATGTAGCTTTGTAACTAATCTTTTAAAACATAATTAAGAACTAAACGCTTCTGAAATACGCCTTTGAGCTTCAGGTTTTATAAAGACCTGGAACTTTGTCTCATAAATCTGTATACAGGCATTTATACAAATAGCCTGGTTACCCAAAGTGCTGAGCACTCAACCTATCCTGTCAATTTTCCAAGGTTTGGCCTAAAAATGTCTATCGAGCTGAGCTCCCATTCTTTCCTTTCCTCCCACACCTTTTAGTGGTTTACACTCTGTTCCTCTCTATAGAGCTTCACTTTGCAGTTGCGTCTGCTGCATTTCCTGTATATCGCTTCCAAAGTGAATCGCTAAAGTATGTTGCATGCAGAGTTTGAAATTGCAGGTATCCTGCAATTGCTAAAACATGATGCCCTTTTTGTACCAAAAGCTTCATTTCAGCAAAATTTGTTGACAACCCCATTTTTAGCTAAACCTCTACTACTCTTTGTGCCTACTCTAGTCTCAGCATGCTTCAGTTTATAGCTTGTAGTTGGTGTATGCTTTTAGTATATGTCTATTAGGAATTATAGACTAAGGTCACCTTTGTATACTCTGGTGAACAGTTTTCAATTAGCCATCGGACAGAATTTGATCTGTAGAAGTAAAAGTTCCTCAAGACCATTTCTTTGCATCATTTCTTTCCCCCGTCACTACTCTTCCTTAGAACTTGGACACTGCAGTAAATGTTCTGTTGTTTAAGATTTAGTTTAGAAAGTCCATTATGTTCAGCCTTCTGATCTTTGTTGATGTTGTTTGGTGTGGTTCTTTATCTCAAAGAACCTTAACTTAGGGGAAATAAAATAAATATCTGATGCCATAAATTTCTAACAGAGCATCTTTCTCCCCCTCCCCCCAGAGTCTTAAAGATTTCATAAATGAGCAATATTACTGCCAGAAAATTGGTTAGTTCAGGCTTTTCTATTTGTTACAGAACAAATGGCATAGAAAAGTACAAATGTGCAACAAAAGGTTGGGGAAGACTGGAACAGCTTTTGGAACAGGAGTTATGGAGCTATGGAAGGCATTAACATGGCCTTATTTAAGGTTAAACTTAAAAAAAATATTTGGAGACAGGAAATAAATGTTTTATTTTCTCTATAAATTATTTGCTGTTGTGTTAGTTTTCTGTTGTGCAAGTTTTGTGATGGCACTGCAGTAGCAAAACAGAGAACAAAATAAAAATTCCTGAAATTCTTAAAAGAGTAAAAAATCTCAGCTGATTGTTAGTGCCAGGAAGAATAAAAAGGAAGATATTTTAATAGTCTGTCTGGATCTCCTCTAAACAAAGATGAAAGTAATTTTGAAGGGAACTCTGCTTAGAATGGAGCGGGATTTTTTTCCCTGCATTGTTTTACAGTACTGCCAAAAAATGTAATTGATGGAGGTAAATACTAAAGATAAAATATATTTGTCATTAACTCTGGGAAATACTTCTTGTCTTTTTACAAAAGCATGTATAATAACTTTAATAAGATTGAAAAGTGAGGGGCAGACAGAAGTCCTCTATAGTCAGGGATACAGTGCACCTGCCTAACAGTTTATTTGGCCTGGGTATAAATGGCCTTTGGACCAGTTTGCCATTAATCTCTCATCTTTGATTATTATTCAGTAATTTAATCCACAAAATACTTGAAGTGGTATATTATGACCCTTTGATTCCTAAATCATTTTCCTTGCAGGTCTTTTTCTCCCCCTGCGTCTATTGCATTCCTGTCCACATGGAAAGTCTGGGGCTGCTAGCAAGGCCAGAGCAAAGTTTTCCAAACAGAAAACAGTTCACCTTCACTTTTGAATTGTAAAGTACTTCTAAAGGGAGTCTGGGCCCTTTTAAACATCAGAGGAGAACTAAGTGTGAACAGACTTTGCAGGGCTGAGTCCTTCAGAAGCCGGGCTGGCTTTGTGCCTGGACTTGCACTCACCGACGTTATGAGAGAGGTGTGAAACAGAGCCATGCTTGTGGTGTGTAAAATAGGCCTCTGAATGGAAATGAAATGTAGAAGGAGGTTCTAGATGTGTGACATTTTTGTAGGCTCTGGAAGAATTACAGAAGTAAAGGAATAGCACTTTCCATTCTCCTTCTACTAGATACAGATAACTGCAAATCTGGTTAGAGGGTGTTGGTCTCAGGCTATCAAAAAGGATGAGGCAGAGACCTCAGCTACAAACACTATGAGGATAACTGTCAAAAACCCTATAGATTCACCTTCTGTCTAAAATTCAAACACCTTTTATTTTTGAAGACCCAGTTAACTTAATTTTTAGTCAGTTTTTAAAGAATCACAGTATGGTCCAGCCTGGAAGGGACATCTAGAGGTCATGTCCTCATCATTGTCCTCTAGCACTTTCTGGGCCTGAGTGAACCCCTGAAACAAAAATGAGGGCAAACTGCAAAATGCTGTCTCTGACCTGGATGAAACCTGAATGATGTGGAGATGTGTGAGTGAAAAGATTTTCTTGTGAAATTTCCAGTGAAATTTCCAGTTCAGTCTTTCAGAAAAAAATAGATGTTGGAATGAAGTCCTCTAAACTTTGGAGAAACATCTGAACTCTGGGATAGTCACCAAAACCAAACAAAAAAAAAAAAAAAGCATTAAAATGCAATGAATGTTTATGAAAGGGGCAAGATTGACATCTGTGGAGATCAAACATCTCCACTTAAGAATGGAGCTGTTGGCAGTGTGGGTTTGCACGCTGCCAGTGTTCCTCGGTCAGGGCTGGGTGAGGTAGCGCTTTCCTTAAGTGAACTGTGTGCCCCGTGTCCACAACCTTTTAATTCTTCTGTTCCACTGAGGGATCAGAAAAAGTCTCAATATTCCCTGTTTAGAGTGTTAGAAATCTCTAGCTGGTAAATTTAATCTTTGACATCAATAGAAATTGTGATTTTGTTATCCATTTCCCCTCCCCCTTCACTCGTGTCTTTCTCAGATTAGGTGATTGAGTATTATTTTGCTGTAATTTCTCCCAGAAGTCAGCTGGTACAATACACATGATGGCTGGGTAGTTTCACCTCTCAGTTTGACCTCTTGTGATCTATGCCCATGCATACACCTCAACTTTTGTAGAGAAATCTTGCTCCTCAGAATAAGAAGCTTATTCTAGATCTTTTCCTTTTTCTGAGACTGCCATCGCCTGTGTCAGCTAGTAGAAACACCTGTCCCTTAGGCTTGGGGAGACTCAGCTCTTCACCCATTTCATTGCAATCCTCTCCTGGAATTAGATTACGGACCACTTTAATAATTGCTTTCTTTTGTTTGTTTGTTTGTAGTTAATAGGAAAAAACAGAAACATTATAAACTGAGTTCAAAGGGAACTTGGTCATCTCTATTTCCCCATTCAGGAGTAAAGGGGTAAAATCTGTTTTGGGTTTAGCTATCAATCTAGAAGTAAATTGAATTAAATACGAAAATCTTTGAAAGCCGAGTTGTATTTCATTCCAACTGCATTGCTGATTTGAATGGTGTGGTGGAAGGGGGAAAGGGCTTAAATATTCAGCATTTTTATGATTAAGTATCCCTTGAGCCCCCACCACACCTCCTCTGAAAACAAAACACAAAGCATGTTTGGAACAGTTCGTTACTGCTGCGCTCCAAGGCCCCGATGCCTGTTCCATTAAAGCATAGCCCAGAGCAAGGTGAAGCGCTGAGCTGCACCGGTGCATGTTAGCACCCTCTGTTCGAATGTGCACGCTTGCACATGCACATTAGGCCTTGTACAAACATATCACAAGAGCCAGAGCCCAAGCTTTAAATATGTTACAGCAGACTTCCAAGGCAAATGAAAGAAAAGAAAAAAAACGTTTCCTGATTTAAAAAGTGTGCTCGTGGAAGAAAATGCTGTTTGAATGATTGCTGCGCAGGACAATAATGCTATTTAGAGTTTTCCAAGGGCAGGGAAAGAAAGCAAGCCTGGCCTTTAATTCTGAATTCCATGAGCAGGACAGCGAGGGAAGTATATCTCTGGTATTTATTTCTTGTAAGGATTTTGTACTCTACAAGTGGTCTCTGTCACTAGTTTGTATAGAATATTCTTTGGTCCGTACAGTGTTAGGCAGGCTCAGCAGGGTGACTGATAACACCAGTTGAAATGAGAAAAATGACATGCATAGAGATGAAGGCTGCTATTCACCAACATGAAACAAAAGGAAATAGTATGAATAAGCATGTTCATATTCAGCATACCCGGGAAGTTTAGCATTAACAGCAGAGCTGCCGTCATCCTGGTGTGGTCTTCAGGCGCTGGTAGTGGTTCAAAACCCAGCAGATCTTACATTTCTGGTGCAACCGATTCGGTCAATTACACAGGTCTTTGTGTAAGACATTAGATCACAACATGCAGCCCTGGTTTCAGTTCTTGTCCCTGACACTTGGACTATAACTTTCAGTTATCATGAGGGTTCACAGTTTGAGTATTCCTCAAAGCTGGATGCCTTAATGCTCCTTATTGTTTGGCTGTTGACTTGCATTCTGGCACAACTGTGAGCCGGCTGTGATCTCCAGGTGGAAAGACTCAATTGGATGAGAACACAGGAGGCACTGATCTGAGCCCAAATTTCACCTCCACAAGCAGGATGGATGTCACTAAGCAGGGTCAACACATCCTGAACCGAGGGCTTATAAAGTGGGAAATCATAAACAGAAAGGCTAGACAAAGCATTCAGCCAAATGCTGAAGCATGGACTGACTTGTATCAGGGTCTGGATGGAAGTTAAGATAGGCAGCCTGTGAGTACTGCTGTAGCAAATACTACAGGAGGAAACTGGGGTGGTAGTAATATTTATGTGCCACTGATGAAGCTTATCTCCTTAATATTTGTAAAGAACTCGAGTGCACTATCTGCTAGATTAACCTGCACTGATTTTGCATCTGTTTATATGGGAAGACATGTATTTTTAACATTCATTCTGCTGCATGTTTAAATGAGGCGTGCTTTACGATGTAATTAAGAAGCCCTTCTTTTCGCACAATTGTCAGCTCGCACTTTTCCCACTTTGCTAATGCTTTCAATGCACAAAAGCCATGAAGAAAATCTTTCCGTGACATGATGGCATTACCAGCTCTTTTCAAGTGGGAGGACTGTACTCCTACACAGCAGATTTTCCCTGTGTTGTGGTATTCATGCAGCAAAGAGCTGTACTTCTGAAGGGTTTCTTGTTTAAGCTCTTTCATGCTTCTTGCCTTGGAGACTTCTTTTAGACTTGTAGCCAAGAGGAGGTCAGGAAGTGCTCTGTGCTGCAGCTTCTTTTTCTGTATATGTTTCTATGTGGTTCTCCACAGATCCATGGAACACATTCCCTTCCATCTCTCTCCCTTTCAGAGTAGTTTATGTTTCATTATTTGCAGATGGAAAAATGACAACGTGACAAGCAGGGGAGGATCTTTTTATGTAAATCATCATCTTCGTTCAGGCTCCCATGTAATGGGGTGATACTAGGAATGCAAAAAACGATCAGATTTTACTTTCCCAGTGCATGAAAAATGAACTTGCATGCACATTTCCATGTGAGGTTATTTTTAGCTATCATTCTGCTGATGGAATTTGTCCGTCTTTGACTTTCCGATTTGGCCAAACTACTGATGCCTTTACTGCCTTTGATTTTAGGGGGCTGAGTTTAGCTTTATAAAATCTTTATTTTCATCTCTTTTGTACTTCTTTTTTCATTGCTAAGCACACGGAATAACAACCCAGGGTGAATGAAATCTTGAAAAACCCACTAGGAATTCAGCAGCCTGAACCATCCCATCTAACCCGAGACATACAAGCTCCATTCCTCAGTTTTGTTTATTCTTTTCCTATCATAATTTACAGCCAAAATACACTAGTTGTGCTTGCTCTTCATATCCCATTCACAAAGCCAGGAAAGATTGTCTGGGGCGGTTAAGCCCTTTTCTCGCAGTTTCAGATTCATTGAACTGTGAGCACAGTTAACCAAGTTTCACAATGATCTGGGTGTGATCTCAGACATGTTAGTAGGAGCTATGAAAAGTGGTGGAGTTTGAGGGCAGTATCATACCTGCTGTTTGTGCCAAGCGCTTCTCTTGTACTTCTTTCCCTGCTACTACAGTTCAGTGCTTTTGGGGAAATGAAGCTCTAAGGCAGCACGAAGCCATCAGCCAGAAATGGTTCAAAATCTTTCAGTGGCATATGCAAAAATGAGTAGTGGGGAAGGTTGAGACAAGCTCAGGAAGAGCCTACCTCGGAGTGTAGTGATCAGGTCATGGAATCAAAGATGGGCACCAGCTGGCATTGCCCAACCATCATTCCTCTGCCTTCACACCTGGGTGAGAGGGCAGTGCTTCCACTTTCCCCCCCGGGGAGTGCAGGGCCATCCACTGGTGTGCTTTCCTACCCAATCGGCTGATCTTGTGCCTGAAGCCTACTCTGAAATGCTGTAATCAGGAGCAGCAAGGCTACAGCTGCGTCACAGCAGTGGGGTTGGCAGAGCTGAACTCAGGGGGTATAATTAAAGAGGGCATCCTTCTGCGCTACTGGCCCTTGAGTACAATGGATGGTCTGACCAGGGCATTCGCTATTTCATTTTGCATTTGTGTCCACAGTAAGAGATGCAGTACACCCTAGAGGTCTCTTCCAGCATCCCAGTTTTCTAGGATAGTGGCTGAACTTTGAAGTGACTTTTCTTCACAACAACAAGCAATTACTTCATAGCAGCATATACTGTCATGAGTCTGTACTAAGAGCCAGGAGCAAAGTCCTGAACTTTCCTGTATCCTATGTTGTTGGAATAGGTATTTTTACAGAAGTTGATGTCATGGAATCAGAACAAACTGTCTTATTTTTTTTTAATCTGTGTTTTGCTCTGAATCATGGTTGTTACTGCAGTATAACAGTTCTGCTGTTATCTTCCACCTTCTCTCCCCAAAAAATCAACCCATAAAAAACCTGTCTGGATTTTAGCCACCTGGTTATAGTTAGTTTCTTATTTTAAAATAGCTTTCAAAATAGATCAGACAGTTAAAAAAAAATTTCCCTGTAGGTATTGAATATCAGACAGGGCTTGTGGTAATAACTGATAGGTATCTAGAATAATCTTCAGTATGGACTGAGACTACAAAGATCTGTCAATCACTGCATTTAACTTTAAACACAGATGATTTGAATTCGTGTTAGCAGCATGAGGAAGTCAGAAAGATGGAATGGTGGTGTTGGAGAAAAGATGATAGGATTACCTCTGCTGTTAGCCTTTCCTGCTGCTTGTTTGAGATACTAAATCAAGGTGAAGTTTATGAAAAAGGCTACAACAGGGGTTTCTAACTCTTCATTCCTACTGGGATTTTCCTATTATAAATCTGCTGTCAGAAATAAGTGCTTTACTTGTGGCTTAACTTTATGCAGGCACAAACACCTTGGTTCAACACATTTTGCCAGAGAGAGTCTTGACTGTCTTAATGCAACAGAGTCCTCATTAACAGGAACCTGTGAAAAAGAAAAATGCACACATGCTCTTTTGTTGTTGGTCATTCATGAGCAGTCCGATGAAAACTGAAATAAAACATAAATCCCAAGGTGGCGTGGAGCCGATGTGGAGACATGAGTATTTGAATCACACAGCTTATGTGAATTATCCATCTTGAAGAACATTACACTCCACCTTTTGAATGAAGTTTCATTAATGTGGTGGAAAGCTCACAGTTTCTATTTGTTCTGCTGTGGCTGCTGAATTTAGCACTACTCCCAGTGCCCACCCCCAAAGCAAGCACCTCTGTTGTGGTGATTTTTCCTTTTTTACCCAACTGTGTAACAGTACAGACCACCAAGACAATGGTTTCCCAGAAGCTGTCAGACTTGCTTGGGCAGTTCTCTTTTCTTGTGCAAGGGCCGTCAGGACCGACTGATAGTGCTTTGCTGGCTTTGTAATATATTTGTTCCGTTCCTTTGGAGTTTTGCATGCGTAAAAAAAGTCAGGATCAGGTCTCAAAAATTATAAATGCCCATTTGCATATTTTCTCAGACTTTTGGCGCTGTCTGGTGTACTGGGCTGTGTTTCAAATGTGTGCTGAGTAAATTTGTCACCGGTGTCTGTTATCTTGTTCTCAGGACATGGATGTGAAATCTGCCTTCAGGCATTCGGTACTGGAAGTATGACTTTAAGTTTGTCCCGTCTAAAAGAAATGATTAACCAGAAGTCATAGGGGTGGGAATCTCAAATCACAGGAAAAGAGATCTTGTAATTACTGTGATGAAAAGATGTCCTTACCCCCAACCCTCTGTGTGCTTCTGTATTCCTCTAATATCAGATTTTAAAATCCTCACTCAACTAAGACTGCATCCCCTAGGCAGGGATAGCATTAGAGTCAGGCTCAGAAGGAATCCCCTCTTCATGCAGCACTGTGAAATCTGAAATTGCAAAATGTAATTTTGTTCAGTTTGAAAGAAGACTCCAGTGTACTGAACCTTTAATAAAATTTTACCTTATTTGCCAGTCTAGTCACTCAGTGCATGTATGTTTTAACAAAACCAGGATATTTTCATTTTTATTTCCTTCATCTCATACTTTTTAATGTAAGCCCAAAAAAATCCATTCAGAAAATGTGGAAACAAGCCTTTTGACACTGCCAGAACTGTCTCTTCCTCTTACTTGGTTTAATCTCTCCCCCTTCCACAAAGCAAGTGGCACCATTTTGCAAAAGACTAAGATTTATGGAGCCGCCCTTTTTGACAGAATATGGCTCCAGTGTTGCTGGCTTTTGTGATCAGCTGTAAATGGAATAGTCAACTGATGAAATACAATGTGCTTTCAATTATCTCAGCCAAATGCTTCGCTTGCGGTACGTTCGTTGGCATGTATGCACGTTGTGTTTCCTCAGATCAGGATGACAACCTCGTTGCTGGCTGGCTTGTGGCATCCCAAGTTAACACATGTAAACTTGCAGCTGTGAGCTGTGTTACAACCCAAAGGATGTAGGGGCTGAAGCCAGCAACCTTTTTCTTTTGTTTTCCTCAAAAAACTTTTTAAAAAGTCCAAGCAAAGATGCTTCTTCAAGCGAAGGACTACGAGGTGGCGTAACCCAGTTTATTTTATCTCCGTTTGCGTGTGGTTCTCTTGACTTAGCACCCAGCTCTGTAGCCGAGAGCTCCTGAGAGCTGGCTGAGGAGAGGGTCTTTACAGGGGTTTGGGAGAAAAGGGAGGATTTTGATTTACAGGCAGCCTGTTGTACGGCACTTCAAAGCTTCCATTTTCCAAAGTGTGACAGATACAAAGTAGCCACAGAAATGATTTTCCTGATGAGCCTGAACTACGAAGTGGGAAAAGGGAAGCATATTCCAGTGAGCGGTTACGGTGCAGTTTAATCTTCCCGTGTACCCCAACTGCAGATGCAGTTTGCCTGTTTAGACATCTGAAGCTACTGAAGTGTGTTGGGCTTAAGCACAGAAAAACATAGCTGATCCTCTGAGCTGCAGTGGATAAGGTGGGTTTTAACTGTAGCAACTGGGAACTTGGGGGGGTGGGGGCTGGTTTTTGGTTCCGTGTTTTTTTGAAACGCTTGAAGTGCTCATCTGAGAATCCAAATCAGGGGGCATTTCTGTGTCAAACAGGTATCTGCAGGTGGGTATGGCTCTCGGCGTGCACAAAACCCCAGATTGCAAGTAGGGGATTTTTGATAGCTGCTTCAGGAAGACCGATGCCAGAGAGGCTGGAGAGGGGCCAGGAGGAAGGAAGAGGCCTTCCTGGGGGAGCGGGAGCCTTTGAAGTGTGACCCCGAGCAGAACCGGGGTGGGAATGGGTGGGAGCAGAGGTGAGGGGCAGCCGGGATGGGCAGCAGGGTGCAGCGGAAGCTGGGAGGGGAAGGCAAGGGTCAGGGAGGAGCGCGCGGGGCAGGGAGGCTCCCAGTAGTGGGGACAGCAGAGCTGGGTGCTCTCTGGGCAGGTTGCTACAAGCTGATGGGAGAAACTGGCTGTGTTTTTTTAACAGCTGGTTTGACATAATGAAGGCTGAGCTGCCTCCAAAGCAGCCCTGATCACATGCCCTAGGGGAAACAGTGGCTGAAGAATCAGCCTAGGAATCAGGAGACCAGGATTATTATTCCACTGGCTGCAGCTATTTCAGGAGTGGCTTTGTGCAAGCAGCTGATGTGCTTGCGCCTTGGTTTCCCCACTACCAAAAGGTATTGCTCACCTTGATACCCCTGAAACTGAGAAGTGGAAGCCTCTCCCCTCCAAGTGTGGTAGGGCAAAACCTGTGAAATTAAAATATGGCAAGTTTGAAACTGTCAGAGGGAATTCCTTTTTCACATACTCTGATGCAAATCAGGGCTAACACCAGTGACTAAGGTGAAGTGGCGTCAGTGGGAAACAGGATTAAGTGGGGTCTGTTCAGCACCTATGTAAGTAATAAGCACACTCATCGAGCCCTGACCCAGCTATTCTTCTGTACTTTAATTTTTTAATAAAACATTTTTTTTGCCTGCCTTTTTTTATGACAAATGTTGAAATGAACCTCTGCTCATGTAAAATGCATTTGCCATATGACTAATAGTTATTTTTAAAGCGCTGAGCAGAGTGTATGTGTGTGTGTCAGGGAGACAGAGAGAGAGTCTTCGTGTATTTGCTGTGGTAATTGTTTATGAATATAGTTGTTTTTTTCCAATTATCCTTTCCAGTTGTAATACATCAGCAGTATTTTCTCCTTTTCTCTCTGTTCAGAGGTTTGTGTATGAATATAGAGATTTATGCTCTCGGATATTTCAGTTACAACAGTATATGCTACATCTTAAACATCGATTTTTATTCATAAAGTGCCATGGAACAGAGAAAGATTTGTGGAAGAGATGGAGTTAAAAGTTAAACTATGGTCATATAAACAACTATGTGGCCATACGGCTCATTTCAGGGCCTTGGACTGAAATGTTATTTCATATCTAAAAAATGAAGGTGGAACTCTGAATGGCCAGAACTCATGCTAATGCCTGCAGGAGAAGTTAAGCAGTCAGGGCTGGAGAATTTCACCTAAAGCATATTAATGTGGCTTCATGGGCGGAGGCACAGTATGGAAGTGGAGAATTAATTTCTTCCACAATAGCAAGATTTTTAAATCTTGCTCAAGCATAAGCACGGTGGAAAATAGGAGATGGAGTATAAGTCATTTGCACTTGGAATAAATGAGTTTATGAGTGAAGTCCTAGCCCCTATATGTCAGCAGTAAAAATCCCACAGAATTTACTTGGTCTATATTGTACTGGATGTTTTAAGTGTGTAGTGCCCAGATGAGGCAACCGTCTTTTGTGACTGACCTCCAAATCAGGCACTGTGTGAATGCCAGATACATCATCTGTGTGTGCATGTGTGCGTGCATGTGTGTTTAATATGAAAACAGCTTTTGTTTTACAATTGCTGCTAGTGCCATAGGTTGTGGGGACTGCTTTTCATTAACATACTTAGGCTTTTGTGATTTAACACTACTACATGATCTGAGTGTTTGAAAATTACTTGAGCAGGCCCAATCCACAAAGTCTGCCGTGTGTCTCGGTGCCCTTTCCCAGGACAGGAATCATTTCACACTGCTGACACGTGATTTCTTCCAGCAGCACAGCGGGAAGAAATCCTTACAGATTTTAGAGGTTGTGAAAACCTGCACGGTTTAGCAACCCCTTCTTCATCCATAGAAACTAAGGGTCTCCATCACTTTCTTCTTCAAGGATAACACCACCACAGTTATACTGTAGCAGGATATTTTAAATTTATGCTACTTGGTTTCAGAGCTAGAGGTCTGTAAATGCTACTGTAAAGCTTCTGCTGTTTAATCATTATTTCATGTTGGCATTTTTATTTGAAGGCCCAACCATGTCCAAGAAAAGGGAACTTCTGTACTTTTCTTTCTGTGGTACATCTTCCAACTGGAATATTTTCAAGCACAGTAGAATTGAACATGAGCTTTGGGGAGGTAGGAAGAAGAGAAAAGGGAATCAGCTAGAAGAGATGATGACTCCAGTGGGGTACTCTGCAGTTTAGTTCTCTGGGGACTTAAAAATGCTTTTAACCAGTGCGATGTTGCAACAGTCCAAAAGAGGAGAGAAAAATCCATGTCTGGTCTAGACCGACCAGAAACTAAAAACAAGGGACACTTTGAATTCTGAGACTCTCACCACAACTGAAAACTGTGCTTAGGCCAAGCAACTGGAAAATCAGTTTCTTGGGTTAGAGAAATGCTTCCCTGAAGAATCAGAGGCAGCTTTCCATTTTAATTGGTAAAGAAATTAGTATATTCTGAAGCATTGATTCTAACACTTGAACGGTTGCAAAGGTTTGCAGTCAGGACTGTGAAGAGTTTTGGATAGTTTCATATGGAGCTTAGTGAAATGCTACAGTAAAACAGTTTCTGTCTGTGACATTTTCTTGCCATTTGGCTGTGATAATCTATTATTTGTGACAAAACGGAAAAATAAGATCTGTCTTCATAATGTACCGAAAAGAAGTCTGACTGCAAACACGAGTCAGGATGAAGCATAGGGACTGGAGCTGAGTGGTGAAACCCTATATCAGGAGATGGTTATAACTGAGGAATCATATACCAGGAGACCTGAGAATCCCCTGACCAGGAGTAATTGAATGTGGTAACTGTTAAGGAGAGCTTTAAAAAGAAATGTTGAGCAAAAGTTACTTATGGGGTGCTTGTTTTAAGAGAGAAGTGTAGTAAATTTCAGGACAAATTTTGAAGTGGTAATAGTACAGGCACGGCCTATGCTGCAGGCAAAATAAATTTTCTAAACTAAATAACTCCTCTCAGTCAGCCAGGCTACAGTGTTTGTTTTTGGGGTGAAATATATATTTCCTTCATTGCACTGGTGCAAGGATACCTGAAGCCTGAGAGGAGGACTCTAGGGATCTGGTTGCAATGCCTGTCAATACCACCTGTTCCTTGTGGGATGAGTGGTGAAGCTTTAGCTGAGATTTGCATTGCAGAACAAGGGACGGGGTCGGAAAACCCTTCTTAGATGTGGCAGAGATATGTGAGTAGTGCTTCATTTTGCAAGAAACAAGAAAACTTAGGGTTTTTTCTTAGTCCTGCACATTTAAAACCAGTGTATTACTACTAGTCTACCTGCTGTGGAAGATGTTATGCTAAATATGTTAATTCCAGGGAAAAGTGCCCTGCCATCTTCTGGATTGAAGTGATATATTGATATATGTTCCAAACATTACATTATTTTATTATTAAATTTTAAAACAATATTTTCTTCAAAAAGGTTCAGTCAAAACAGTTGAGTCTGGTAAAAGTTACATGACTCATTCAGCCTGTATTTTTGTGAAGCCTCTCTTTTCCAAAGGAGCACCACAGCACTTCAAAATAACAAAAAATCCAGGCAGTTTGAAGACGCTAGGCTGTTCTTACAGTGCTGTGATTTGTTCTTGCTTCTGCAGAACTGCAGTCAAAGAAAACATAGACAGACCATTTTCTTCAGACAATTAAAAACCTATAGGTAGATAGTGAAGGAAGAATGTCACGTTTCTGTTCAAGTGTTTTAGGTGCTGTGGCTGTATGATAGTTCCAGACATTCATTTATCCAATTTTACCCTTTCTTTTCTTAATGCTCTTTTTTCATCTGATGGGCATTAGAAAGCATGGCTTCTCTGTACTGGTTCACAAGGACAGGGTGATGTGTTGGGAATGTGCTGTATCAGGGATGAAGAACTCTAGAAGCATGACCTGGAGCTGTTTAATGTTCCTGCAGTGCACATTTAAGTATCTTTCTGGATAGGGGCCAGAGATACCTTGCATGCATATGGTTCTTGCATGCAGATACCCTCGCAAGCTCCCGCTCACTTGAAATTCTCATCTGAAATCTGTTGCCTATTGCATGGAGCTTAGGCCAAGATCTCTTAACCTCCAGGTTTTTACAGTATTCAGCACTGAGTAGCTTTTCCCTCTTTGGCTAACTGAAATACATTTTAGGAGGCAGCTGCCTATTGCCAAGAGCCTGCATGCAAGAATATTTCCATCTGGGATGACTAACATGTGCCCAGTGTACGTCCAGTCTCACATCCCACTCTGCAAACAAAATCCACTGATGAATTAATTCTCTTCTTGTTTCAAAGGGCAGTCAAAAGATGAAAGTGAAAAACTGGACATATTTCAAAAAATTACATTATATAAAAAATAGTTCATTCAGCCAGATTGCAAATCATAGATTTTCAAAACCGGGAAATGTCAAGTAGTCCTGTTTGAAAAAGTATGTGTTCCCTTGCTTGTTGCATATTTTGCTAGTGATGGAAAGAATGTATTCAAAAAGGAAAGACGGCATTTTAACTCCTCAGGATAATGCCAACAATATTCAACTTGTTTGATCCAGGCTTATGTCAATATAAACACAATGCATTTATCCTTGCTCAGTTTGTAATTCTTTCATAACAGAAACATTAATTTGAATGGTTTTAAATACAAAAGTGATAAAAGTTTCTGGTATTTCATAGTTACAGATATCAAGTCTGCTTCTTGTGAAGATACTTGATTTTATTGAATGTGTCATATGCACAGCTGATCCTTCTCATGCACTGAAGGAATGTCGATGCTGATATAAACCCCCATATAATAACCCACTGGCTTCTCATATATCAGTGACTCAGGCAATAAAATATATAATTGTGATGGTAATTAAATTGCTATTTTAAAGATATGCCTTTAATAAAGGGATTGTTTGTACCTACCCAGAATTAAAACCAGAGCTGTCAGTCTAATTCAGTATAGCTGTCAATACTAAGAACAATACACAGAAGCTGCAACTTCTTAGCTAGTCTCAGAGGTGCAGGTCTGAGGGGGTGTAAATCCTCCACCTAAGAAGAAAGCACAACATGCTGCCCACCGTTTAACTGGTGGTACATATGTTAGCTGAACAGAGGCCTATAATTACATAAATCCAGAAAAAAAATAGTTCTTTAGTAAACTATTTGAGCAATACCAGTGCTAAGTGCCAAAAACTGGTGATCCAAGACTCGGAGATCCAACAAAGAAATTTTTGACCCAAGCAAAACAGTATTCATCTGAAGAATTAAAACCCTAAGCCAGTGTCATGTGCAGACTCTCAGATGTAATTATTGTATTCTAGTTTGTCCTGAATGTGCCTGGTATGTTTTTATACGCTGTAAAAATACATACAGTCATTTAAAACCCAGGAAAGTCCAAGTAGGTAATAAATAGTCCAGCTCTGTAGAAATACAGGGTCTGACTTTCTGAGATCATCTGTGCTCTCTGTGAACATTTGATCCAATTCAGCACATCCAGGCATTTCTTCTGCAGGTGCCAGGGATTTACCCACGTGTTTATAGGGCTTCCCCCTTTACTTACTGCAATTGCAAATTAGTGATCCATCCTTGTGGAGGCCAAGGCACAGAGCAGGCTCACTGAAGCTAGTAGTTGGGCAACATTTGAAAATTTGTAGTTTACACACAGATTAAACAAAACCAGTTCTGTATGGAGAGTCATGCTTTTTTATTAGAGCCACTTCTATAGCTGGAAAAAAACAAGCAAGCTTTTGGACAGACAAGACCACTTCTGGTCTGGAACAGAAGCAGGAGTGTTCAAAGCTAAGTACAAGCTGAGAACAATTGCTCTGCTTTTACTTCATTGTGTTAAACAAAGCACTGTTAGGACTGATTGGTCACCTCCTTGAGCCTGGAGACTCATCAAGTTCTGAGTTAGGAAGAAACGGTATTTGGTCCAGCTATGTCAGTCTGTATTAATCCCACATATGGCTCCAAGGGCTTCAACAGACAAACATCTTTAACCTAAGAATTTAATGATCGTTTCCATTGAGGAATTGTTTATTTACAGTAAAAGGCATGGTGGCCTTAGTGGGCAGGAATCTAGACTGAAACTCTGAAGCCAACCCTCTGTTCTTCACACGGCTGCTGGTCTACTGGCTGATCTACAGTGAGTGGGTCTATCCATCAGCTTCTGCGTGGTAAATGGGCATAATGAAACTGGCCTCCTTGCAAAGTCCTTTGAGATCTACAAAGGAAAAGTGTTCCACAGTAGCTATACACTTCTTCATTACTAGCTCTTTTTCATGTGGTTCCTTTAATAGACACTTGGGTTCTGATTTAGATCTTCTGAACAGGGTGTAACACTACTGGTGCTAGTAGCAGCTCTGTGCTTGCCAAATGTGACTGGAAGACTCCTGCTACTGTGATGTAAGCAGTTAAAAAAGTTATTTCTCTAAACTTCCCAATGTCAGATATTCTCTTAAATAGGGAAAGGCTATTTGTGTTCAGGAACTAAAGAAGTGAATTTGTGTCCCTGGGCGATTGCTGCAATGGCACATCCAATCTGCTTAGGTACATGTAGAATCAGATAACCGTATGGATGCTCACAGATTCTCCAGTAAATGTACAGCAAATGTTTTTCACATTTAGGTAAAACACAGGAAAATGAATGCCAAAGCATTTCCCATTATTCTGTAATGTATGTGTATGTGCACGGTGAAATGCACAGATGCATAACCATACTTAGGCACAATAGCAAATGTATGTACTGTGCACATGTGTAAGTGTGCGTACATTGGTAGGTACCAATGTAATACTAGAAACTAGGTAGTGCACAATATCAAAATAAAAAGGCACATAAACATTCAGGTTGCAAAGCCAAGCAATATTGGATATTCTAGAATGCAGGCTTCCTGAGCATCCTTAATTAGCCCTTCTGAATATGTATGATGATACAGTTTTAATTACATGATAATGTGTAGGGGTTTTTATGTTAACAGATTTCTGTTTCAGCCAATCAACAGGGAGGCAGTTTATTAACCCTTCCGGTTTCTATCTTCTTCCATTTGGTGCTCTGGCCTCACATCTCATGTTAATGCACATGGTCCTAGTGTTACACTGAACACAGAAAATATTAATCCCCTTCTGAGCTCTTATTTCTCTGTTGCTCCCATGGCAGCATCTAAATATGCCCCAAATCGTGAAGAACACATCTGTGCAGGGTGAGAACACTCTTATCTTCACAATATAATTGGCACCATGCAAAAGCACCGAAGCACGGGGAGTGGGGGAGGGGGAAAAAAGGACAAAAATGTCAGAATGACAACTTTCAGTGAAAGCTGAGAGAGAGATGTGGGAGCTTTCGCACGCGTAGCATTTCCCTGGCACTCTCTTCACTCAAAGCACAGGGCCAGTTGACTTCAGCTCTCAGCACTTTTGTGTTTCATGCCCCAGGTGTCTCTTGTTGAGCACCCAGAAAATGAGGCCAAGCACTCAAGAGGGAGGAAATTCCAGAATGATGTCATCATGCCTACACGTGGGGAGGGGGAAGGAGCTAATCGTGCCCAGGCAATCCAAATTTGCTAACATTTTAGCATTTGTCTCACAACTCTTACTATGCTTTTAGCTGAGTTTCTGTGTGTCTCTGTAAATAAATAAGGACATCTGAACTGTGTGTAACCTGCTAAAAACGTGCCACTGCCTCTCAGTACAACTAATTTATTAATGTGTGTGCCCTTGGAAAAAGGCATGGCATGTGTTGTAACAACCTTTACTTATTTTTCCTGCTGCAATTAAATTTAGAGACATGTAGGGAGTTCCCAGAAGAGGAAGGAGGGGAAGTAAAGAAGATTCACCTCAGTAGGTGCTGAAGAATCAGTACATCCCCCTGCTCCAGCTGTGCCCCAGCCATTCATTCCTACTGTGCTTTAGAAGCAGGAACCAGCTGTAGGCAGGCAAACAATTTGACACCTAAAATCAAGGAGATCAAGGACTTCTAGGGGTCAGGAATAAATTTGCATGACTTCAGTCTGAAAACCCACTACTAAATGTCAAGTTCTACATTTGTTACATGGTCCCTATACATTACCAGATGACAAGTGAGGCCTTAAAAAGCATAGCATGCTGCCTTATAAATCCCAAGATTGTCAATTAAATATTGGTTTATTTTTTGCTTCCTGCATGCAAGTTTTCTCAAGCCCTTCCCCTTCTGAAACTTCCCCGCACAAGCTAACAGGCTGGAAACAGATTAAAAATGGAAGCTGAAATCCATATGTAAACAGCTGGCTCCAAGAGCTGGTGCTCTAGGGAATGAAAACTTGTAAGGCAAGACTCACAAAACTCCTGTGGGAGTTGGCTTCATTAGGTATCTACCATAAGCGTGTCTGTGTGCATATATCTGCACACCATTGCGATCCTATCTGTGTGTGCATATGTACCTGAGGTTAGCAGAGCATTCATTCCCTGCTGCGCGGGTCACTCCTCTCTCTTCTCACACTTCTCACCTGTTCTTTGAAACTGGGAGTGCCTCTCTCTTTCATACATCCCCATCTCTGCTAGCACCACAGACGGATGGCAAAAGGACCTTTATTTTACCCATCCTATGTGTGTGGAGCAAGAGAGCTTTTCTCACTGACCCTCTGCTAATTGTGTCAGATGTTACCCATCTTTGAGCCAGTGGACAGAGCAATGCATTTACCCTGCCGAACTGGGTAATGCCCTGGTTTGCTCTCTAAGAGCTCTTCTCTATAGCCCTTCTGTGCAGGGTACCTAGGAAAATGTAATTGTCAAGTGAGGCACCAAAGGGAGGCATGGTGAATACCCTACCTTTTCTCCATTCCAAGTGTCATGCTCTGAAAAATCCCTGATAAAGGGGTGTCATTCATTAATAGTGCTTTTAGTTCTGGAAATGCCTCCCCCTCCATGCTGGATTGCTCCTCGCTTCCCAGCCTGGGGAGCACGTGGTTATCCCTCCTCCCTGACAGCTAGGGAGCCCATCTTTCCCTTTCTCCTCGCTGTAGGGGGAGCAATGGCAGATCTTATGCCAAGATTTCCTGGTTTTCCCAAGAGGACAAAGCATATCCGTCCATGCTGAGACACTGCCTTATGGTATGTGGCTAAGCTGTGCTCTCTGGCCAAGATGTCAGCAAGCAACATGCGCTCTGCGGGCTTCTGAGGGGGAGAAGTCCTAGGGTAGGCAACATGGAGGGAATAGTACGGTGCCTATTATGTTTTTGAAAACAAAATACAGCTGCGTGTTACTGTTGGCGGAATGCAACCTGTCAGCACCAACATCTCCCCAAGAAGCGAGGGCTGATTGGAGCCAGCCTTCGCAGGAGAAGGTACCAGTAGCCGAGCAGTTGGAGAAGCATGACGTGTTGCCCCCTGCCCACTTCCAGGCTGTGTTAGCGTGGCGGTGTTAGAGCAGGGAGTGTGCCTAGAGAAGCACCCTGTCACGAGTAACCGTGTGGTGACAGGCAGATTGCTTAGAAAACCCCAAAGAAGCTGTAGTGGGTTTGCTGTAGTGGGTGCCCCAGGGCCAGGACAACATGTGTGCTGTCATGCGATGGACTGACCCAGGGCACCAGTGGTGCTTGCTGTGATTTGATGGTGCATCAAGCTCCTGAATCACTCCAAAATAATTCCTCTGTAGCCCATGAATTTGCTCATCCTAATTGTTAATCACTGTAAATCACTCTTTTAGAATCACAGAATCATGATTCTATGGTTTGGGTTGGAAGGGACCTTAAAGCCCATCTAGTTCCAACCCCCCTGCCACAGGCAGGGACACCTTCCACTAGACCAGGTTGCTCAAAGCTTTGTCCAGCCTGGCCTTGAAGACAGCCAGGGATGGGGCATTCACAGCTTCTTTAGGACCAGCTCTATTTTCAGGCTAGGTAGTTCACTGAATCTAGAAGGCTTAGCATCCCTATCCTTTCAAGAGTGTGAGTGCCGGCCCTGGGCACTGGAGAATGAATCACATTGCTGTAGCTGGGAACAAGTTATGAGGGTTAGGTAGGGTTTGAGCCACTTCAGTGCCTCACTGTATTTCCAGTCCTGCTTGTATTATGTTTTGGTCTGGACAATCAGAACCCTTGTAACTTCAGACAGACATCAAGGAATGAGTGGTTTGCCCTCCTGAATAAAATGAGAACATGTGAGTGTGGGGAGAGAGGGGAAGGGAGAGAGGCATTTGCATAGGTCAGGAAAGGTCATTAAAACATCTGGCAGTACTAACTGACATGTGTCAAATTTTAGTGTTCATTAAATTCGTATTAATGCAAGAATGGTTCTTAAGCTCCAAGTGCCACTTTTGGTTGCTGTGTTCCCCCAGTTGATGGTGATGACTTTTCAGAACTGTACCTTGCTTGTTTGCTTGCTAGTGGCATCTGACCTAAGGTCAGATTTCTATTTAACCCCTTCCTGTAGGTCAAAAGACAAATTAATCTGGTGAGAATTGAATTGGAAATGAGGTGTCTGGATAGCAGGTGTCCCAGCGCTGGAATAGCTGCCAGGCTGAAACATGATTGCATCTGTTCTTATGCCATCCAAGAAGTCATCTCCGAGGTCAGGGAGATATTCCGCTGACATCTGAGATGGGAAGTTGCGACAGGGAGCAGAAGTGACAGGTGCCCAGTGTTAGCAGATTATCTTGCAGTCCGGGGGGAGGTGTCTGAGAGTGTCACTCTGAGTATAAATGTAGAGGTTCTGATTTACTGTGCACTTTGCTTTACCTGTGTTTACTACCAGTTTATAATTGTAAAAATGATACACTATTTCTGTCCCCCTTAAAGAGGAGAATATCACAAATCTTTAACTTTTTTTTTTTTTTTTTTTTAGAGGATGAAGATGATGAAGAGATGGTGGAACCAAAAGCACAGGATGACTTGGAGACAGAAAATCAAGACCAGAAGCAGGAAGTGAAAGAAGGTACTTAAAAAATGAAAAGGATTTTGTTACAACTTTGAAGGACCAAATCCTGCAAGTAGTTATTCTCATAGGTAGTTTCCATTATTGAGAACATGGCAAAATTGAAACAGTTGCCAGTTTTAATGATTCAAAATCATATGAGTGGCATACAAGCAGAAAATTGTATCCCAGCTACCCAGCTGGTAGGTCTGAGAAGCTTGAGAAAGGCACAAGACTTTGGCTGTTTAAAAGAAGGTACATGTCCTTATAATTTGGGAACAATGTAGAGATTCTTGGATTCCAGGACTGGTGCTTACTTGTCCTCTGGCTCAAATAGCCTGCTTACGTGATTTAAAATGTGAATGCCAGGCATTCCAGCAGCTCCATAAAGTTGGTTGGTCTTAAAAGGTACTTAGAGCCCATAATTGTCTGCCTGCATGAGAGTGGCAGACTTAAACCTAGAGGTGGTCAAGAATCTTCCAGCAAAAAACCATTTCACTGGAAAATGTTGACTTTCAAAATAAAAACTTTTTGTGGAAGCTGCTCCAAGGGAACTTAAGGTCAAAACTGAAGCCAGGCAGGTCCATCCCTTCTGTCCATTCCTCTGGACTGAGACACTCTCCAGGGTTACCAGAGACAAAAATTCAGGTTACTCCTTCTTTCTGGTGCAGACAAGAGACACTTGCCCAAGTTGTGCATGTCAGCACTGGACACACTAGATATGTTAGGTGTCACACGTTTGCTTCTCTTGGACCTGTTCTAGCCTTTGTAGTTGAAAGAGATACATGAAATTTGGTCTTCCTCATCTGGGAATTTACTAGAGTATTAGCTATTCTGGTGTGTCACTTGGAGTGATCAGTGCTCACCCCCATGTGGAGTGTGGGGAAAAGAGCTGAAATATCAGCAGCTCCAGTATGAGAGGAAACAAGTTTCTTCTCCAGCATTTCTTAGCTCTGTATTGCCAGGACTGTTCACAACACTGTTTACCCTCTTGAAAGGTAACTGACTTCCTCAGGTAAGGCCTAAGTCACTATCAGGATGATTCTGTGACCTTGGCTTTGTTTTTCACAAGGTAATGTCACTAGGGGAAAAGTATGGACTTGCTTTACAGAAAAGCCTCTGAATTCATTAACTATGAATGCAGCAGTGGATGCTCCTTTCTCATCCAGGGGACCCTGGCATGATTTACATCAGTGTCCAAAATACCTGAGCCTGTTGTATAGTGCCTACATTTGCTATCCTCACACACTGAAGTGAATTGCAATACCAACAATGCTGTTTTGATTATAAAATGATCTTTCTTCCCTCTCAAGAGCACCATAGAAACCACCCATGCCATAAATCCTGCAGTGTCCATTGCTCATTAGGTCCTTGTAGAAACACAAAGCAGGGAACTCATTCCTCCCACTCCTCATCCTTCTGCTTCTCCCATGGTCCCCAGCCACCTCTGCCATGGGTGGAGGGGAGCACTGGGAGCAGCAGTGGCAGCAGGAACAGGAGTGACAAAGGAGTCTGCAAAGGCAGAACTGAAAACATGAGCAAGAAACATGGCAACATAGAAAAACTTTTTCCTAAAAATTGTTCTTCCTCCAAAACTGTAGGGTGAACTTGCATACGGGCTAACACTGGACCTAACACAGTATCTCTTTTACTAATGACAACAGGAAGCCATAAAAACTGCTGTCACTGCACTTACATACTGTCCTGAGTTGCTGCATGTCCCTCTGCTATTCAGCTTAAGGTGATCCCACCCTTATTTATTTCCACGTAAAAGTAACCTGGAGCACAAACTACTGCATGAGGAGAAAAAAAAAAAAAACCCTAAATACATTCCTGAACTGATTTATTTCACTTTTCTGTGGGCTTTCAAGTTAGCCTTTTACGTACTTTGCTGACCAAGCGCCACCACCAAAATCTTTTCTTTGTTGTGTGTTAGTCTCGGAGCAGTGCTCCCCTTCTTGCCTCGCAGTCCCCTCAGAGACAGTAGATCAACCGGGCTGGTTTAGCAGAGTCTCAGACACACAAACTGCAGGCTGTAAAAGCAAGGCACAGCTTGTTTTAGCAGAACCGGCTTTGTGAGGTGCTAACACTTGACTGGGTTCAAGAAAGAAGAACATACTCTCATTGCCTGATAGAAAGTGAACTTGACCTGCAGTACATGTTGTGACGGATAAAATAGTGTGTGCTGATGACTGGCATTAAATGCTGTGAATCAAATGAAGCAGTCATCCCCAAAATGACAGGGAACCCAGTCCCATTTTTTAGCATTTGGTGTCATTCTCTCCCCGTTGGCTTTAGCGCTTTTCGCCAACAAAATTCTGTTTTCCTCTCTGTTGTAATCACCCTTCTCATGTTCTGAGCAACATTCAGTGTTGGAAGCCATCATTTGTGTTTCATGGAAGTGATTAAAACCATGTTACAAGTCAAACAGGAGTTTAGAAGAACATTTCCTGTCGGTGCTGCACTCTGTGTGCCTACTCAGAATTAATAGCTTTTCTGCAAATTAGCACATAATGGGTTAAAAGCATGTTTATGTTGGCATTAATTACTCTGGCTTCTCTTTCTCTGCAAGGCAAGACAATATTTTGCAAACTTTTTAAAGAATCTCTAATAGATATTATAGTGGCGCCATTCACACTGCTATATAGTAGTTAAGGCTGTGTCAGCACTTCCATTATGAATCCTGTTTTTCAGGGATTTATAACCCAGCCGTAAAAATTTGCTCTGGGCTGAAATTTGGTTTCAGCTCAGGGAGCACATTTTTTTAACAGATTAAAAAAAATCAGCATGGCCTTTTTTGAGTTACAGGAGTGTAAGAAAAAAAGCCATTGGAGAGAAAGGCAGACAATTTTTTTCATGAATATAACTCAAAAATAGGTCCGGATGAAAAATAAAGCTAAGATCCAGTCTTTTCGGTCTCCCTCTCCCCAAGCCAACAGGACAGGAGTGCTCTATTTTTATAACTTTTTTTTAAGAGGAAATGTGATTTTTTTATTCTGTGTGGTTTATAGGTAGCCCGATTTAATTTTACAGACATTTATTGCATGCTTAATTTCCTCATCTTCCCCCTGCACACCCCAGAGTTGATCTGTGGGGTTTGGTGGGGTTATTCAGCAGTCATGGTTGTTAGCAGGGTCTGACCCTAGTTCTGGACCTGTCTCAGCATCACCGTAAGGCACACAATGCACCTGCAATAGGACAGCCTGCCTGGCACAACGCCTTGAGGCACTTCAGTGCCATGGAGGTGCTAAGGGCAGAGAAGGCTTGAGCCCCCCCTAAGTGTTTCTAGGGTGGGAGATAAGACCTGGCTTATTGACCATTCGAAGAATATGAAGCTTTGGGAGCCCCCTGTATTTCTTCCACAGAGCTGCCTGTTGTCACACTTGTCTCAGGTGTCCCTGCCATCCTTGGAAGAGCCAGGTGGGGGATACCTATTGGTGAACTGGACAGGGCTCTGCCTATTCCCAGCCTCTCCTGACCGCATAAACAAGAGACTGGTCCCAGACTGTGGCATCCAGTGGGTTGGGGCTTTCCACCACCAGGGAGCTCTGGAGCTCCACCCAAGGCACCTCTTTGTGTCAGTGGAAACCACATGAACAGCGGGATGAGCTGGGTCTTGAAAGTGGGCCTCCACCTGCATTTATCTGCAGCCATGGATATATCCACCAAAACTTGCTTGAAAGGCTGTGATGAGGGAGGCAGGGATGTGCAGCTTCAGAGTATGCTGTGTCCCCCTCTTGGCCTGGCCCTGTGCGCGGGGCTGGGGTGACGGTTCAGCTCTCACCAGCTCAGGCATCAGTATCGGAGAAGCAGGGCAAGTTTGCCAGCTTTGCCCTTGTGATCTCTGAGGTTCGTAACAACCTGTAAGGCAACAGTTTCACTGCTGCTGACAACACAGCTAGCTCAGGTGTGCTGGCCCATCCTGATAGCCAGGCTAAGGTGTGCTGAAGGATGCTGCTCCGCACAGCACCTGGAGAAGCACGGTCAATGGGAACAGCCCTGCCTGGCTTCAAATTTAAGGCTCTGGACTCTGCTACTCCAGAACCAAAAAAATCCCTAAATGTACCTTAAAATCTCCCTTTCTATGTCCAGCAATTATGCCATGCAGGGGCTTGCATTTTAAACTCACAACCAAGATATGACATATATCAAACCATGGTATGGCACATATAAACCAGGATGCAGCATATATCAAGCCTGATGTGAAAGTGAGAAGAAGCAAAAAAGAGGATAGCAAGCTACAGGCAGACAAAAGCTAAAAGCTGCCCAGAACAGCTCCTCACCTTGCCGTTCTCACGCTGTACTTCTCTACCATCCTTGGCCATCAACACATCTACAGTTTACATGGGTTTAAATGCATGCTGAAAGAAATAATACAGCTCTTAAAAGGCTTTTACTAATCTCCTTCTGTCTCTCGTTATATCTCTGGGCTCTTAACAAGGCTGCTTCCTGCTTTACTGTTTTTATTAGTTCACCCTTTCTTTCATTCACCTACTCTTTCTATTCTTTTTTTTTGGTTTTTTGCCTTTAATGGACTTCATTTTTTTTTGTCAAGTTTTTACAATTGCTTTTTTTCCAGGAGAATATTTTTTATATTCTATTATACTTATTTAAATGATGGTCTTTTGGGGGGGTGGGGGTGGGTTTAAATAACTTTTTGGATCCCTTGAGAGAAGACTTGAATCCTAGTATTTAAATATTTGTGAATTTGATGCTGCACTGTTATCAGAGTTATTTATATTTACTACAAACCTGTTTCTGCCAGATAAGAACAAGTCTGCAGCATTTTTTATCTTAGTTCCTAAAGATCCAAGGAAATGTTTTCATAACAAATTTTGTATTCTGTTTTGTCCAAGGAAATTTGTGGACAAAAGACCTGATGTGAAATATGGTATTTCTGAGGGTCATGTTAAATCACATGTGAAATTAAAAAATGCTCTTATTTTTCAGAAACAAGTGTTGAATAAATCTGTTGGTTTCATGTCACATTCAATTTTTGTTACATATTCTAGACCTTTTTGTTCATGCGCAAGTGTACAGTGTCTTTCATTACAGATATACCTTGCAATTTTCTTCCCCTGCGGTGTCCTCCGTGCATATATAACTGCACAGTGTTTTAATTTTAAATGTAAATTCCATTTTATTGTGTACAGTATTATACAGTAGCGTGAGTACAGGGCTTCTTTGATACATGCTGTTGGCACTATAACCCCAGAGCCACCTGGACAGGGTGCTGCTTATGGATATGCAATTCCACCAATGTTTCAGTGAGTCGGTGGATAGATGGGATGTCCAGTGGACCTGTTAGCCAGAACTTGGTGGCTGCACCGTGGGTGAGCTGAGGGGCCACGGATGGGTTCAGCTCCTCTGGGCAGAAGCGGATCACAAGCACAACAGTTCATTACGAAGCTACCGAGTAGGAACAAGAGCAAAGGATGGCTCTTCCTTTGCAGGAGCTTTCATTGCACTCCAGGCAATAAGCACGTAACTTTTAGCACTGCTAAGCTAAGCATCTCACTAGGCTTTGTTAGACATGGAAGTTTAGATGTGGTTTGTTTGTTTTTTATGCCAGGGAGAGCAGATACTTGAAGACAAATGCTGTGTTCTTACAGGGAATTTCTGAAGATATTGTCACATCACATAGGTCTCTGTGACAAAACAAAACAAAAAATACTTTGATCAGTTACTTATGTTTCTGAGAGTTTTCCTTGAAGAGAACCTGTGTCTCTTGAAAGCTCAGATCAAAGTAACTGTAAGCTCCCAGATAGGAAGAAAAATTGCAGAAAATTACATGGATTCTTTTTATTTTATTCAAGGTAATGGACAGACAGGGAGAAGGAGCAAAGGGAAAATGGAAGTGGCTCTGAAAGATAAATGGTTAGAAAACCTTTGTATGTGAAAGAATAAGCCTATGTGTTTTGGGGTTTTTTGCCTATGCTTCATGTATTTGCAGTAGTTACAGCAATGTTTTACACTGGGAAAAGTAATGATGTTAACATTCTTCTAAGAAGAGATTGCCTCAAATAAAACATCAGAGGCAGCCGAATGAAAGAAGAAAATAAGGTTAAAATATGAAGCTTAATATCGCCAGGGGGCATCTGGTGTGTCAGTCAGATGAATGAGGTAAGCTGATTTATGCCCTACAAACTTTAGCCAAGGTGTTTCTGATGCCGAAGAGGGTTTAATAGACTGCTGGCCTCCCACAGATCATTGCTAACTGCAAGGGAGATTTTGCTGAGGTAGAACTGCAATCATGTGTGTCTCCATTGCTTGTGAACACTCTGTAGCTCCCAACCTGTTTACTTTTGCCTTTTCCCTTTCTATTGATTTTTGGTTGTATTTTCTTTGCCAGTTATACTTGGCAAATGGCCGAGTAATAATTTAAATTTCCAAGCTGTAGAGAGGATTTGATTTAGCAAATAATTTTTACCATTTGGAGCAGTTTAAAATGAGTTTTCCAGTTGCCTTTGCAGTTATTTTCTCCCCTTTTATGCCATTTTGCTGCACTGTCATGCTTCTTGTCTCTGATTCTCGGAAAGTGATGCTTTAGTGATGACAGTGGGATATTGCCTCATTACAGGCCTCCTTGCCAGACAAGTTCCCTTAATGCCAATTACTATTCAGTAGTGGATGCTGCAATAGGTCAACCTGTACCTCTTGCTAGTCATTCTTTTTTTTCACATGCATTTCTTCTGTCTAAAGCACTTAGAGGCAAATTGTGCTCCTGCCTTGGTAATTGTTGCTCTGCTACTCAGGGGGAATGTGCAGGGGGACGTAGATATTCTCTGGATGTGTGGAGCTCCACAGGGACCACTAACCTGGTGGTAAGAGGCATAGGGCCAAGGCCATAGGAGATCATCAAAGGCTAAAGTTTCTAACTTCTTAGCCGCTTTGTCTCCTGAGGACCAAATTGCCTCTTCACTTTTTGCATTTTTCTTACCCTCTATGTTTAGCCCAGGCGTAATGCAGAGATTTTGTGTTTCAGAGCTAACGCTTTGACCAGTTGAGGCAAACCTAAATGTGGCAATAACAGCCTCTCCCAACCACAGGGACTACTCCGAAAGCAAGCACATGGAAAACTGGGGGAGTGGGGTACTGCATTAATGCTGACCGTGTCGCTACTCCTGCCTGCTGTTTCACCTTTCAATCCATCCTTGCCCCTGGGGCTGGTGTTGGTATCATACTTGGGCACTGCAGCTCATGATTCTAGTGTGAACCATGGGAAAATCAGACGACAAGCAAGGGCTACATCTCCCTCATAGCTGAAAGTAGTTGTGTGGCATGGCACAGCAACTGGAAAATACTTTCAAACTGCAACCTTAAAATGTGTCACTCATTGTTTAATTAAACATTAAGATATGTATGACAGAGCTGGGAGTTAAACTTTGATGTGTACTGGGTGTTTTCTGAGGCACTGTGCTGAATTACCTTTTTTGGCTGCTGGTGTTTTAACCCAGTATGGCCTAGGTAGACTGCAAGTGTTTTCACAAGTAAACATCTCTCTCAAATCTGTAGTGTGAAGCCATTGCAGGAGACCTTGGATCAACAGTTAAGCTCTGAGTCTTTGTAATTTTGCAATAAATCTGTTTAAGATATGTTGTTTGTGTATCTAGTTCTAAAATTGGAACAGAATTCTGTTAGCACAATTCCTGTGATGTCAACAGAGCTTTACATGCTGGCAATTTAAGCTAGCTGCAAGGTTAGTTTGGTGTAACTGTGAAGATACTAACGGCATTTTTTGAAATACAAGTAATTGATATACATATATAATTAATATACAGCATTGCTACAGTATCAATATAACCGTGCTAGGGTAACTGACAACAGAACTTTGCACCGTAGCAATAGCAGCATCCCAATTGCCTTTCCCTCTGATGCTCACATTTGGGTTGGAATTTACCAACAGCTCATTCAGCTGATGGAGACATAGGTGCATCCTGCAGAGAGAGTATTTTTCAAATTAAGGGCCATACTGGAAATACTGGTTTGGAAGTAAAGATTTAGCATCTCTGTGTACATGTAAAAAGCAACTTCATCTCATGGGGGCCAGGCTATCCTGACCAGTGCCTGAGACATCTCCTACTCCCTCCCAGGGCAGTTTTGGCCATGGCTCAGTGGCATTTGTTGCTCTGGCTCTAAGGATTAAAAGAATTAAAGGAATAAAACTGCTTTAAAGAAACTGGTGCTTGGTTGGTTGCTTTTGATTTTGCTGCCTCAGAGAGTGTCTTTGGTTATTTACTTCATTGCTTCACAAAAGCTCTAAGGCAAAGGCAGAATTTATCAGTGACGCCAAGGAGAAATGGGAAGAAGTAAAGTGAGAGATTAGGTGAGCACTTTTAACACAAAGAGCTGTAGTATGAGGTAAGGAGATTATTTTATCTTTGGCTCCTCTGACAGGTCCCCTGTTACATAAGTGTTCTGCTTTTTCAAGTTAGGTGTTGCCTAAACGTCAGTCACAGCCATTTCCTGAAATAGGAACACTGAGTTTATTTAATTTGGGGATTTTAAGTATTTTCCATTTCAGAATAATAAATATGTAAGATATACGATCTCCTCTATGTAAATGCTACATTCTGGGAATATACAGGAGTATGTTTAGATATACAAAAAAATTCTTAGTCATGATTTTAAGAGTAGAGCTTTGATTTTTGTTCTGACATTGCTACGGTAAGCTTTTATGTCAAAGGAAACCCACTGAAGATGTTGATTCATTGGTAAAGGGGTGAAATGTCATACTCTTAACTGCATCTTTTCATTTTCCAAGCTCCTCCTAGAGAACTGACAGAAGAAGAAAAACAGCAAGTTCTCCATTCAGAAGAATTCCTGATATTTTTTGACCGGACAATACGTGTAATTGAGCGAGCTTTGGCTGAAGATTCAGACATCTTCTTCGACTACAGTGGCAGAGATGTCGAGGAGAAAGATGGGTCAGTTTGGGGTTTGTTTGCTTTTGTAAAATAACCTTTATAAAAAGAATTTGGATGCCATGAAACGTTAATTTTAAAACTAAACAAATGTTTTTATAGTTAAAAAAAGATTAAAACCTCTCTGTGAAGGCCTGGGTCACTTTGTTAGCCTAAATTACTTTGTAAAATAGTTTCTTGCTTTATGGCTTTGGGTTTTTTTCTTTGATGTGTTATGCAGGAGGTTTCATTTTTTGTTTCATTTTTGTGGGATGAAATTTTGAATTCTGAAGAAAAAACTTTAATAATTGAAATAGGTAAATGTGTGTGTACACATGTAGGTGTAGATGTACATGTGTATGCTCCAGTGTGCTTGGATGATGATATTTTTTACAAGTTCAAATCGCTGTTGTTTATGTTCTACCACTTCTTTGGTTCAGTAATGGATCCCACTGTGCAATGCATTGTGTGGATGAAAATGATCATCTCCCAAAGTGTTTGCAGTCTAAACGCCTAAGACAAGAGGTGACAGGTTGTGCATTCAGCAATTGATAGGGAAGTCAAAGAAGCAGAACTTGTTAGCACAAGAGGAAGTATTTAGATTTCAGCAGCTGCGTATCCATTGAAGCCTCATGGCAAACCAGTAGCCGTGTTGCACTGAAGGTACTTACTGGAGGCTACTCTAGAGCATCGCCCCCGTAACTGGCTAAATACATCAGTGTGGCAGCGTTGGATTAGCACTGAGCTTCAGCTCATCCTAGTGATCCCAGAAGGCATCTGCCATCTCTGTCGCCGGGAGGAGGTTCTGTAACTTTAGGATTTCAGGAATCAAAAATAACAGAGATTTGGTTATATCTTGGAGGTGAAGATTCAGAAAAGGGGGAGCTGAATGCCTAGGCCAGGTTTGGTCCTGGGAGACTGAGGTGGCAGAGGTGACCCAGGGTGAGCCAGAAGAGTCAGGAAGGCAGTGAGAAATTAAGAAATGCGGTTTTGTTAAACAGATGTAAAATTTCTTCCTTGGTGTGGATTTGTTATCAGCAAGACAGTCAGTGAGAGCAAGTAAATCAAGGTGGCAGACTTCCCCAGGCTAGGCAGAGATTTGAGAAGTAGTAGTCAGAAACTTTTGCATTGCTTTTCACAGCATCTGAATGCTGGCACTTCAAAAAGTGTCACTTTCTTTGAATTCACACAGAGATGTTCAAGCAGGAGCCAACCTTTCCTTTAACCGTCAGTTTTATGATGAGCACTGGTCAAAGCATCGTGTCGTCACCTGTATGGATTGGTCTCTTCAGGTAAGATGTGAAGCTGGGAGATTCCATATCCCTTCCAACTTCTCCCTGAAAAACTATGGCCAGCCTCAGCTTGCCCTTTGTTCTGCAGACTGTGATGTTATGTTTTTAGCTAACAGCAGGGCACTGAATGACCAAATGCATGTTTCTCTGTAGGGAGGAGTAGTGGGCAGTAATGCATCTGCCATATATTTGTATATGTTACTTCAAAACCAGCATGTTGTATTAAACCTATGGGTTAACAAACCTACTAAGGTCTTTACTATTCCTTCCCCTTCCACTCCTTCAGCGCATGGAAATTTTATGAAAAAAAGTTTAAAATTAAACCAATTAAAAATGATTTACTAAATATGTAGCAATTGATTTAATAAATAGTTATACATAATAATATAAAAAAATAAGAATAGCGAGGAATAAAATTTATTTTTCTAATATACTAAAACTCAAAATGTGAGAGTATCTGAACAACTTGAAAAGATAAAAGAGGCCTTTCAAAAGATGCTGTGCCCTCTCTTCAGGCGATGGAAGAGGAGGCTGCAGCTGGCCAGGGGGCATGCTAAAGCAGTGTGCCTGGAACGTATCCAGTTTCTGTGCACCACAAAGCATTGCCATATTGCAAAATAAAACCGACGATAGAGCTGCTTAAGCTTCCCAAAACCAATACAGCCACATCAGCAAAGCACAGAAACCAGGTTAATTAGTTGGAGAGCTGGAATTAGCACACATACACATCACCACAGGTCCTGTCAAATTCATTAGGTCCCAGTTTTGCTGCAGCCACCCTTGTCCTCTCTGCTTTGTGCCTGTTAGCCTTTTCCTAGGTTCCATCCTGGAGAAAAGCAGCTGGTTTCCCTGGGGAGGAAACCATGGAGATTCTGCTCCAGCGACCACAACACAGATATAACGAAACATCTCCAGGAGGACATAGGTTTGCAAGCCAGACTGCCTCATTGGTCCCAACCCAGCCTCAGGCATGCCCTGGTGTGTCTGAGCCCTGATGCAGCCTGGTGTGGGTAGCAAAGCTGCTATAGATGTATCTCAGCCCAGTGCTAAGGACAAGCTTTGCGTAGCCTAATCTTAGAAATAGCTGCTCTTTCTGCACCGTGTTAAGTGGTGTGTGTGGAGACGGCACACGTTTAAGGCCAAGTACATAAATGGTGGTTGAAGACTTGGGAAAGAGGCAGTGGATAAGTAGCACAGCAACTCTGGCATCCATCCTTCTCTCCTTCCCTTTGAAACCAGCAGGGCTGCTTCCATCCCTTCAGGTACTTCCTTAGGTTAGGTGGCAGCTGACTGCCTGGAATACGTGTCAGGCAGCAGGGAGGAGAGTAGCTGGGGGGTCTCACAGAGCATCACTGGTAATCTGTGCAGGTCCGGCTGTCCATCCAGGTGTGATGAACAACAGCCAGCTGCAGAGAGGCTTCTTGCAGTATGCAGCTTACACCCTGCATGTGAAATGAAGGATTTATGCCTTTGCTTTCATACAAAATACCAGTTTAACAACAGGTATGCACTGGTGTGATGTGGGTGGCCCTTAAGCACATATGGATTTCCACAGAAATCAAATATAAGCCTGAGGAAACACTTATCTTAGGTTGTTCACTTGTTCAGGGGCTGGAAATTACATGGAATTCTTATCTGATATTTTCCTAACAGGCAGCTCTTACTGTATTCCCAGGGCAGCAAGAAAAAAAGCCGCCTCAGAAGAGCACTGCCAAATGTAATTGCTCAGCCCCTGGGGCTCACAGGCATGTTCTGCTTCCCACCTCTTTGTTCCAGGGTGGCCCCTCCTGCCTTCCCCTCCGTTAACTCTTCACGCTCATCTCCATGGCACCTCAGCAGGGGCTTCTCCGCTGCAGCGGTTTCTCCATGTTGGGGGCAGTGTGGGAGGGGGGGAAACCTCTGTGCACCGTCCCAGGCTAGCTTGGGCGGGGGGACTTACCTCCTGTCTTGCCTGCTTTGAGGTGTATCGTGTCAGGAGCTGGAGCTGGATGGAGATATTTCACCTAACCACTAGCTCTGCTTCTCACTCACACTCCAAGACATGGCAGTGTCCAGTACGCTAAAGGATAACTTGAATAGTCATGGGAACTGCAGAACACATTGCTCAATTTTCTGTGATAAAACTGTTGCTGCAAAACAGCCTGGAGGCAAATAGGAGCTTAATCAAACAAAGGACCTTGATGTATTGATTAAACAAGTTATTCTGTTCCCAGTCACATGTAAAATACAGTCCCAGACATGTGGGAACATTCATACCATTAAAGCTAAGCCACTAGCCCATGATTCTTTTGCAGAGCAAAGGGAAAACAGCTTAGATGCTTCATCCAGTATCTAAGGGAAAGGCCCAACAGACAGAAGTGTAAACACAGAGTGGGATCACCTTGCTCTGTCCATGAGGAGGAAACTTAGCTTACCTAAAGCCAAGAAAACCACAGTCTCAGGGATAGTGCTGCGCCTCTCTTGACTCTCAGGCAGCAGCCTTGAATGCTGTTTCCCACAGTACCGTTTCCACGTTTTTTTCAGTTGCAGTCTCAGGAGAGCTGGGCACCTGGGGAGGACCGAAATTCTGTCAATGGAGGTAGATTGAATGAAGCGGCGAGTATGCAAGGCCAGCGTGGATTTAGGGTGCTACACTTCGCTCTGTTTTTCTAAGAGTCAGAAAGCCTCATAATGATGTTGTCCAGTTAGGTATGGCCCCAGCGTATGTGTCAACTTGAAACTCTATTTCCAGTCAGATTCATAAACTGTGATTGCAAAACCTACGCATAGACCAGCAAGATTTGAGTCAGTGTTTATTTATGGACAGACGTGCTGCCAACCAGAACATGCTCGCTAAACTTTCCAGGAGCATGAACCAGCTCCAAAGTGCATCTTAACTCGTGCTTCAGACCTGGTCACACACCCTAGCTAGCTGCAGTCATGCCAGTGGAAGGGCTTGTTGCTTCTTCCAGCCCAGGTACTTGCCCCTTCACGACTGCAGGCTCAGCTGCTCGTGTGAATGGTACCTAACCTGGTCAGCCAAAATGAGATGCCCTGGCAAGAGCCTCCTGTGCATGCTGTTTACTTGGACTTTGGCCAGCGTGGGATGAAGAGGTTCAAAAGAGAAGCTGAGCTCGCTGTTCAGAAGTGGTTGTAATCTCTGTCACAGGAGAGAGTAGGATGAGAGCAGTGGGAGGGCAGGCTAGCACAACTGTGTCCGGAGAGGCGGTTTCTCAGGTGTGGGATCAAGCCACTCTCAGGTCTTCCTCAGTTCTTCCGCGGGGAGAAGAGGTGGTCAGTCTACTGCATGCTCTAAATCCCATGCGTGTGATTTGGGTGCTAAACTGCCCTTAAAATCCAGGGTCTGCTGAGATGTAGGTACAACCAAGTCAGAGCTGCTCCAAAATGGGAAAGAGGCAGCTGTGGTGGCCATATGTCATTACTGGTTCTCCCACACGTGGATCCAGGCTCATTTAGAACGATGAGCTTGAATAGAACAATCATCAGCTCCATGATGTATTATCCATGGAAGCGTACACAAAGTGAGAAAGAACAGCCGCTGATGGCAAAAGTTATAGCTGTGCACATTATTTCTTCCAAAATGATTTTGAGAGCAGAGAGGTTCAAACCCCAATAGTAATGATATAAAGGGTGGTGATTTGGTTTTTTTTAATTTTTAAAATGCTTGGTGTGGACCAAATTTGCAGCTCCCAATAGTACTATCGGCAGTTTCTTTGTCCCACTTCCTTTACATCTACCAGCTGCACTGTTCCCCTATAAACTGGTGAATGGTTTGGCAGGAAATTTACCTGGGAAAGACAAGAAGTGACTGATTTATGGAGATCATTGAGAAATTTTGAGGGAAAGCATTCCTAGTTTACAAGAGGGGGGTGTGGGTCTTGTGGAGCTTGGGCTGCTGGCTCGCTGGTCTGCGGAAGCCATGTGCTTTTCTCTGGACATGACATAAGGTCCACTGTACTAGTTTGGCTATTAAGAGGGAAAGACAGAGGCTACCAGAGATGCCTTGTGTCAAACGTGAGAGTGGTAAACTGGGTGTTATTGTATAGGCAGAGAATAATTGATGTTTTGTGGTCAAATTGTTACTTTTTATGGTGTTTTAAAATTTTGCAAGGTCATTAACAATGTAAAAATCTGACTTTTCATATATGATATTATGTGTGTATGTGTATATATATAAACAGAGCAAATACATATGTGTGTGTTGCATATCTACTTCTACACATCACCAAATAATGGGTGTACAAGCAAATATGGATCTGATTTTAGAGTCCTCATTGCAACAATCTTACTGAGTCAGTGGAATTCAAAGTCACTCTGTGCTTTACAAGATGACCTCAGCATCTTGCAAAATTGAGCTTCTGCAAAAGAAAATGTTTTGTTTGCTATTTGAATCATCAGGAAGAGCTTTTAAGTTGATGCTATGCATCAGTGAATAGGAACAGTGCATAATGAAAAAAGAAAGAACAGTTTTCAGGGATGCTGAAAAAACTGTGAATTTCAGAATAAAAACAAGTCAAGTGTTTTTATTATCAAAATCAATTAAGGCAAGGGTTTGTCCCTGAAGAAATGGTTAAGCAAATGGATTAGAATTACTCAAGCTTTCAGATTTTTCTCTTCTTCACTTTGCATTCCCTTTATGAATATCCTGCTAGTTTTCTTTTCTGAGAATTACCTGCAGAAAATAACATTGCCTTTGTGGTGTCTGAGAATAAATGATAGAGCGCAAGGAACAGGGGCTTTAAGGATGTCAGGGATGAGTAAAACATAAATCCAAATTGAAGCTGAATACTATGATTGGACTTGGCGTGTAATATAATTAAAACCAGATATCACACATTGTGTCGGATTATTTCTGTCCCATCTGATTTTGCATAGGTCCTTCATCATCCATTTTATTTCATTTGCTTTTTCGTTTTCTTTCTAGTATCCCGAGTTGATGGTTGCATCTTATAACAATAATGAAGATGCTCCACATGAACCTGATGGGGTAGCCTTGGTATGGAACATGAAGTTCAAGAAAACCACACCGGAATATGTTTTCCATTGTCAGGTAAGACCGAGGAAGCCATTAATTTCATGCTAGACAAAACAGAGTTTACTACAGGGTGCATCTGCCCACTGTTTATATGAAGAGGTTGAGGTTAAAAATAGGCATTTTTTGGAAAAAGTACAAGCAGCAGTCCAGTGTTTTTAGAAGGCAACCAGCCTTCTCAAACAATACTGAAAGCCTGTCAGGGCTGCGTGTCATTCTTTGTCTATTCAAAACAGTCCCTAGGAGATTTAGTTTATAAAGCCCCTGCACTTATGAAGTAACTGTGGTGTACCACTTCCTCATCCAGGCAGCAACATATGCTTTCCCACCCACATTTGCTTCCTCGCATCCTCTGCACTCCAAGCGGCCTACCCTTGCCTTGGTTCTGCTCAATATCATGTTTTGCCTTTAAAATTGGGAAGCATGCTTCGCGTTTCTGAGCATGCATCTTACTTACAGCTTGATAAGAACAGTCTCGATTACAGCGACTACTCCAATTCCTGTTTGACTGTCCTTTAGGTTAGCAAACCAGAGTTTCACTTCACTTAATGCTACTTTATGAATATACTATTTTAGAAGTTTATGGAAAATTTTAAAATAGCTGGGTGTTTTATTTCTATGGGTATGTTTACTTCTCTTTTGCTGCTGCTTTTGTGTGTAGTTTGGTACAGCCCCCATATTGACAGAAATGCTCTGCTCATCGGCTCTGTCTCCATCAAACTGTCCAAACTGTGGAACAGGGCTTAGGCCAGATTTCCAACCTCTTCATTAATATCCTTCCATGGTAATTAAATACAGGACAGTGGTATTCAAAAAGCCATATGGAAAAGTTTCAGCAAGTAAATCTTAACAATCAGAGATTAGTAAAATGCAGATTATTCTGTGGTAAAAATTGCTTCTCTTGGAAGGATATGTATTACCTGGCTAATTGTGTAAGCTAAGTGTCATTTTACATTCAAGGACCAAACATCTTTTTGAACTAAGTTTATGTTTGGACTTGGGTACATTATCAGATGTAACTTAGTGGGAGGGAGTTGCTGGAATTGAAGTTACTGCTTCAACCCGATTAAGTAACCTTTAATTCTGGGCATGTTTTTCTAATTTGCTATACTGAAAAACAACTTCACAAGCAGTCTAGGCCCACACAGCAAATATGCCATACAGATTTTTATATGTATGCATGTGTATGTGTGTGTGCGTATTACCTTTGAAATGAGAACTTGCATTTTTCTGGATATCATATTCGGCAAAGTGATGTGTTCTTTCAACCTGCTTAAGAACTTAGCTCAGATCCCATGTTCAAATTCTTATGGGATGTACATGCAGCTGAATGTTTTAAAGAAAATATTGAAGAGATTGTCCCTTGCATTTTCAGGAATAATAATCCTTAAACTAGACTGGTTTTGCAAAATAATAACCAGATTCAAGGTAGCCCTTCTGAGTGCATAAAGGGGAGGTTGACTACAGACATAACAATGTGCTCCATTAATTAAAAATTCTATCTAGTTATAAAAGTAGGTACACTGAAACAGAGGAGGTATGACTCACAAAATATAAAACACTGCAACAGGCTATACTCTCCATTAGAAAAACACACGTAGGACAAAGTGGTGGCCAGAGATTTGGCCTGGCTCAGCTTCTGTCTAATTCTCCCATTAAGTTGGTTGTCCCCCTTTTTAGAACTAGAATCTTAAAACTTGTAAATTGAGAGACACATCTGGCACTGTGTTTTCACATGCATCCTGGATTCGTTATCTTTCAGTTAAATGAAATCAGTTTATCTGTCCATGAAAAATACTTATTTTCTTGGTCAAACTGTGCACAGATAATTTACACTGTAAGTCCGTTACAAGTTGCAACCATGTCTGAACCACGATTATGGGGCTTGTGACATGTGGAGTATCTTCTGTATCTCAGATTGGATGGGAATACCCACATGAGCTTAAATGGGGAAGCAAAAAGCATGAGACTTTGTCTCTTGAACACAGGTTTTGCTCTAACTGACTCAGATGGAAAATAAGAAAAAAACCACCCTATCTTAGCTCAGAGTCTGGAATTCGGTTCTGTAGATCATCATGTTATTCTGTTAGTGGAAACCAACTATATTATTAGTCAGCCCCATATCATTTATATTACCCTTTTGCAAGAGAAACATTCCCTTATTCAGTCCTGATTCAGTCATTTCTCTAGGTCTTCTGTGAGACAAGCCCAATTTTTCTTCTGCAGAACATGACCTTGTACCAGTCTAGCCCAGCAGCTAGAGATAACCATGCACCATATCATTACAGCTAGGTTGCCCATGTAGGAAACACCCAGGACTTGGGGTGTATTTTCCTAATACAACTCTATTTTTGTTTCCAAAGACTTCCTATAAAAATGTGGTCTTAATAAATATGATATGGTGCTGACTAATGTACCTTTTGCCTTTTGATTTTTGAGCTCACAGAGTGAGATACAAGGAAGTAGAAATTAATTTCAGATGTCACTGTCGAGGAGCTCATGCAGGCCATTTCTGCGAAGCCAAGGCAATAAATTGGTTTATGAAGCCATTTCTGAGGAACTTCTAAGAAATTCCACCTCAGGAGTTCTGATACATCAATAGGAATAGATGTGTGGAACATCTCTGGACAGCTAAAGGGCTGGCTGAACTTCAGCAGGTAGAACTTTAGATACCTCTTGCGCACATCTGGTAAAATCTTGAAGCTAGGAACCATAATGTTTTTCTGTCTTTCCTAGTATATTGTACAGATTTAAGTAAGATGATTAACAAGGAATTTCTTGATTTTCTTTACCTCTTTCTATGACTTTTTGTAATTTTACATGGGATCATTGAAATTGTCATAACATCAGGACAACAGGCTTCGCCTGTTGTGTTTTTGGTGCTTGGCAGACATGCAGCCATGGCAGACAGTGATGCAAAAATCTACCAGCGATGATGTTTTTTCCTAACTCCAATCAGCAAAACGTTTGATATCAGTCCTCAAATGTGAGGGATGATATGTTCTGTCAATGTTTATCTTAGCTGTTGTCACTGTCTTGCCCAATTTAAAGTCATATTAGGTTGTTGGCTCATTAATACAATGTAGGTGGTAGTAAATTTCCTATCTCTACAGTATGTTGTGCTACAAATATCGGGTTCAATTTTAGTTAATATGCATTGAGAGAAAAATTACTATCAGCAAAGTGGACTTGTTTACCCATTAATTCATGTGAACTGCCAATTGATCTATCAGATCCTTTCTAAACAAAACAGTCTTACTGGCTTCTACTCTCTCCTCATGTGGAATATTTCTTTTCTTCTACTTCTTTTATTTTTGCCCTTCTTTTGGGTTTTTATATTTCTACTTTACCCAGTGATGTGCTGACAGTGTTTTTGTTGGGACTCCCACAGATTTTTTCCTCTATAACTCATCATTCATCTCTTTACCACAAGGTTAGAAATGGGAAAACAAGGAAGAGTGAGGGATCAGGCAATTTGTTCATTTGTTTTCCTGTGCAAGCAAAAAAATTTTCTCTCAGAAGCAAAATCAAAGTGGAAGGGTGATATCATTTGCCAAAGGAATGAACACTCAATGCTTTTCTTAGGTAGTGAGGAATAAATTGAGCATGTAGTTCATACTGCAGAGTGCAGATGGGGAATGTCCTTGTAGGGAAGAGTCAGGGATGTCCTCTTCCCCCACAGTAGAGCATCGCAATCTCTTGGTGTAATCCAGTGCATTCCAAAGGCAAAACCCAAGCCGTTCAGAAGTACTTTATGAGGCCCTGCAGATGAGTCATCCCTGGTTGGGTTGGTTTGGCAGTATCCAGAGAGGGAATGAATTCCAGCAAAGACATGGAAATCACATTGACTCTCCCTCATTTCAGTGGAAGAATTTTAAGTAGTGGTTCACACTGCTTCTCTCAGCTACTGTTGGACTGTGTTTAGATGGAGGTGACAAAAATGAAAATAGCATGGCACAGTTATTGATGATATGACTCAACATGAGCTCAATCCTATATTGATTTGTGCAATGCATGGAACTGGCCTTGTGTGTAAACATTCCACTACTACTGATTGACAGAGTAGCATCAACGATATTTCTCAGTCTTACTGTCTTAGAAAGTGCTTATATGTCTGTAATGTAGTTCTTTCACTGAACAAACAAATAAAAATCTACATTACCCATTGATTATGAGGATTATTTGTAATGCATTGCCCATAGTTTATGTACTACTGGTCATCTCTGCTCATGATGTTGTTTCTGTTTCCTGCTGGACTGATCTAAGCTTTCTAAGCCCAAGTGACCTGAGGAAGTACCTGAAACTTTGCACCAACATATCTGGTCCAGTGAGGCAAATGAGAACTCAGACTGTCTTTGCCCTAAAGTGGCTAGTTGAAGTCTGAGCTGTTATACCCTTCATTTCAGTAGGCCCTGCTAACATGGATACAACACTGCACTTATACCCGATATCATAACTTTTGGGTTAAAGCTGATCTACACAGATGGAAGATACAAAGGAAAGAAATAATCACTGGGTCTAGTTGACTTCAGGATATTGCAAACCATTTCCTTTCTTCTGAAACCAAACAGGGGTTATTAAAGTTGATTGAGGTATCTGGACTTCAGCTTAAAACATCCATCACTTCAAGAGAGGAGAGGAGGGGGGAAGACAGAGAAAGATTCAATGCAAATTAACCAGATTGAATATTGCTATCTGATTTGGAGGACACAGCATTGTGTTTGGAAAGTTTGATGAATTCTGCTTTCCTGCAACCAATCTAATGATAGCAGCAGCAACAACAACCAAAAATATAAGACTACAATGACTGCAATTTGATTTATTATAGATTATTTCCTGATCTGTTAATTTCCTCTTTCTCAGCTATGTCTTTCAAATGTCTCAAAAGGCCAGTGAGAAGTACAAATTTGACACTCAGACATAATTCCGTTCAGTGTATTTTTAAGGAAGGAAAGCACATGTGAAGTAGCTTTTATTTGAGGAAGCAGTAACCATTTAAGAGTTCTTTCAAGAAGTCAGATCGACTTTTAGCGTAATCACAAAAAGATTTCAGCAGTATATCACTTTTAATAGCTGCAGCTATTTCTGTCCTTTTCCTAAAATGCTATGCAGTCAGATTTACTTAGTTGGTTCCATCTCTTTACTAAACTGTCAGTTTCTTGTGGGATATAGGACTTGTGTTTTCTATTTTAATTTCAAGGAAAGCTGTCCATGCTTGGAAAATATTGGTGGATTGGGTACAGAAATCAGCCCCTCAGCTACACCACGAAATGTTTCATTCTCCCCTAGCTTTTTTGTAGTGGCTTCTATACACTATCATTAAGTTATGTGTTTGACCGCTTTTCATTGCTTATCCTGGTGTGGTCTTTCCCTTTTCAACTGAATGCATGGAGTCAGAAATGCGTATCTTAGAATTAGATGCACTGAGGTAAGTGAAGGGCTATATTTAGTGGCTGATATTGGCCAGAGTTGCCTTTTTTCCGCCTGATTTGGTTCCTCTGTTGTCTGCTCTTTCAAAATCAACATAAAATCCTTCAGATGTGCTTTTTGCTCCAGCAGCCTGCCTCCTAAAGGTACTGAGTGCCCAAATCCACGAGACTTATATGCAGAGCAGGCTGAGGTAACAGCATGAATGACTAATATCCTCCTTTTCCTCTTGTCCTTGAGATTCCTTTGCCATGGAAGCCAGACCAGGGCTCAGTCTCAGAACTTTAAAAGGAAACTACAAGTTCAACTGTCAGGAAAGTATGCTTGGAATACTTAAAAAAATAAAGAAAATTTTCTTTGATAATTATATTTATATTTTTCCACAAGGACTTCCTCACTTTGTTGCTGCTATCTAAGTTTCAAGTAAGGATTCAGCTCTTCAGAGCCACAAAAGAAATGACAGCCCCTAAACTCCCTCCAAGCTTCCCAGAATTTTCTAAGTAAAATCAATCCGAAGAACCAACAGCATATCCATCCCAGAGCTGACTTGTCTAGTTCTTCAGTTGGTCTAGTTCTCAGTTGACTGACCTATGGTCAGTCTCTAAAATGCTGCAAATCTCGGAAAGTCATGTGTCTCTGAGCTCACTGCAGATTTTCTTTAAAACCCCAGCTTTGCAAAAGGCTTTTTCATCAAAAAGTGTCCAGTTCAAATAGAACTGGTTGACAGAATATAAGTAGGTTCGATGGGTAACCACTGAAGCTTGGTGCACGGTGGGAGAATGTGAGGCAATGGGAGAAGCTCAGACTACATGGAAGAAGGCGGCTTTTCCCCATGCGGACAGCCAAGCATTGAAGCAGGTTGGCCAGACAGATTGCACAGCCTTCACCATTGTCTTTTCAAGACAGGCTGGATGAAGTCCCAAGCAACCATGTCTGATCTCACAGGTGGCCTTCTTTGAACAGAAGATTGGACTAGAAATCTCCTGAGGTCTTTTCCAACCTGAATTGTCCTGCAATCCTATGATCCTAGGCATGAATAAGATTCTGCCTGATTTTGTTGCAGTTCTATAGTAAGTGGATCTCTGTATGTCTGCCTTTGAAGGTGTTGGGGCAGCTCCCAAACTGGGAATGCTCCAGTACCCAGGGACCCAAACTTCATAGAATCATAGAATGGTTTGGGTTAAAAGATCATGTTTGGGTTAAAAATCATGTAGTTCCACCCCCCCCGCCATGGGCAGGGACACCCTCCACTAGACCAGGTTGCTCAAAGCTTCGTCCAGCCTGGCCTTGAACACTTCCAGGGATGGGGCATCCACAGCTTCTCTGGGCAACCTGTTCCAGTGCTTCACCACCCTCTCTATGAAGAACTTCTTCCTAATATCTCATAGAAATCTACCCTCTGTCATTTTAAACCCGTTACCCCTTGTCCTGTCACTACAGGCCCTTGTAAAAAGTGCCCACTCAGTTTTCTTGTAGTCTCTTCAGGTACTGGAAGGCTGCTGTAAGGTCTCCCCGGAGCCTTCTTGTTGCAGAATTTGTTTAACACATACTAAAATATTGTAAGATTAATCAGGTAGGACTTCTTAATAGATACAGAGGTTATTCCGTTTTCATTTCTGTTTGATTTCATGCTATGTATTATTGGGAGGATGAGCTTTGTGGAGCTGTGTAAAGCTCTTCTGTGCCTGTCCTTCAGGACACTTTGTTGCTACGTGGTCATTTGCACACTGCAATAATTCGTGCAGAGGTATAGGTGCACCATTTTGAATTAAAAATTGGGGGAATTTCCAACTGTGCTACTGGGGGAGGAGAACAGTTTCAGCTGTGGTTCATATTCATTTTGTTCTTATTTTCAAACTTTTTTCCTCTGTTCTGTTGTGTTTGTCCAGACTGGAACATAGAAACACACAACACAGTTTGTGCTGTGAGGATTTCAGTAAACAAGAGCCCATGTATTGTCTCTTAGGCTTTTGGTTTAGGTTCTTCCTCCTGTTCTCAGCTGATAACAGCTGTCTTTTTTTGCTCCTCTTACTGGCTCTTGTAACACTTCTGCCTTTGGTGATTAAAAATAACTATCATTTGGGTAATACTAGTGCTCCAAAACTTGTGGAGAGATTGTGTGAGTCAGTAGAAGTTACACTCCCACACATCCAAAGCCTGAATGTTGTAGATGGAAAATGGTTTTCGGTGTCTTAGGTGAGAGGAGAGAGCTGCCTGCAGAGAGGGGTAAAGAGGACTAAACATACAAGAGTCAGAGTCTCCTGTCTCTCAGACACTACTGAACTCAGAGGTGTTGGTGGGGGAGGACAGAAAAGTCACTGAAAATGTGGAAATGTATATTCTGTCTTGAGTGCTACAGTCTTACATAGTTCTGAAATCACCAGTATGACATGCTCAGGTGAGCCTCAAGTCCTGCTTTGTTGCTGAAATGCCACAGCTGTTAATGTGGCATCTGCTAGCATGTGCAACTCAAGAAAAAGTATGCCATGCTTTCCATATCACCTTTCAGTCCTAAAATCTCTTAAAAATTGCTTAATTTTTACACAAAATCAAACCATATTTTTCCTAACTGGAGTGTGAGAAGGAAACCTTCCAGGCAAGGTTGGAGAGAAACCAAGCATCATTATTTAGACTGAAGGGATGTCAGTTGGAGCCACAGAGTTGTATGCCTTCCCTTGGGCTTATCTGTATCTTTACCGACCCTCAGCAAAGCCACTTTTTCCATGATGACTCAGATCTGTTGCTCTCTTGTGCAGAACCCTGAAGAACAACACACTCATCAAAGCCAGTGTATACACTATAACAGCAAAATTTTATGCCATGTCCCATCAGTCTGTGAAATAACTGCTAATACAAAAGGTGGGTGCAGTTTCCCTGTTAGTAATTAACACTCTGAATTACTTGAGGACTGTGTTTATACATACAAAGTCTGCTAGCAACAGAATGGTCCTTTGCTTAGAGCAATGTTTAACATAGATCATCTTCCTCATTTGAAACTGAGATTTCAATTATGCATCAAAGAATTATGATGTGACAAATTTGCTTGTCTTGGATAGAAAATTTTAAGCGGTTCCTGCTTCTAAGCCTTTTTTGGAGGGGGTAGGTTATCATACATTTAAATGATATGCTGTCATTACTAGCAATAGCATTGTGCTTTTTTGTAGGTGTTAAAATAGTGATTTGTAATTAATCTATACTTAAAGATGCTGGTTTTCTTCTTAAAGTTCATGTATTCTTCATTTCAGACCAAATATAAAGAATATGTTGGCCACTTCACTGATATCTTGCATTGCACCTTTCTGAGTTACTGGCATGTAATATGCAATATGCAAATAATGCAATTTGGAGAAAACCTAACCTTTGAATTTGCCAGATTAGACGTGCAGTATTTTTAAACTTTAGCTACCTAAGGAGAAAAAAAAAAAAGATCTCAGTCAAAAACTATATTTCATGAGAGAAAATCATAGTGATATTGATGGGTTGCCAAAACCTCAAGCAGTGACAAAATCCACAGTGTCCTGAAAGAGATGCCTTTGCAAAACCATTCCTTTGCAGATGGCTTAGATTATTGATACTTATAAACACATGACATTACTCGTTCAACTCAGAATTTTGAAAAACTCTGTTGATAAAAAATGCAAATTTGTCACACTATCCCAAAATCACAGAAAAAAAAATTGCCAAATCCTACAGTTGTTCCTGAGGGTGTTTTATAGGTTACTAGTTGATTTGGTTACATTTCCACATGGTCTAGTGTAAAATATTTTAAGAAAAAGGGAGGAAGGAAGGGAAAACAGCATAACCTTCCTTTGTTGATGTGAACATTGCGTTTTCAAGTTTTTCTTGTACATCTGAAACTCCCAGTGCTAAAAGGGTTTTGGGTGAACAAGAAATGCGGGAGGGCATGTGAAATCAATAAGTCATTTGGATCCTCCCACAGAATTTTTTTCCATGAAGGGTATAAAATACCATGCAATTCCCTAGCTGCACTGCAAATTATGGATAAACAGCCATAGGCATGACTTCTCTGTTTGGGTTATGTAACTGTTCTCAGTGCGAGCTACTTGCAGTGGAGAGTACATTTGGTCCAGATTTGAGAAAATTATTTTCACCTCATGATTTTTGTCTCTGTGGGAGCCCTATGTGAGGAGTGAAGCCTCTTTCTGTGTTACCTGGCACAAAATATAAAACAGTTACTCTTCCAAAGTGCTGTAAAAGGCCCCAGAAACCAAGGAATCCATCATTACAGCCCGGGATAAAACTGTCCTCTGCCTTAGGTCTAAAATCAACAGTTTTTGGCCCTCTGCCCCCAAGGCTGGATGACTGACAAGTACTTCCCTGAAAAGAACTTTTGTATGCAGGCAACATTGATTTAATGGTGATTAACACTCCCTGCTTCCCACAAAGGGAAAGCAGAAGCACGTGCTCGCTGGCTGAGATACTGATATTATTCTTCGAAGATGTTTCCCTTGTGGGGCAGAGTCTTCTGGAAAGCAAGGAGGAGGGGAGTCTGTCAGCCCTCTCAGAGGCTGCTCAGTAATCCTTACTCTACGAGCACTACTCTGCATAGTGACATCATATTTGCTGTCACTATAATTCTGATTATAAAAAGTGAGCCTTTGTTAGCAATAAGTGCCCATATGAAGTCATTTGTAGTGTTTAGTGAAAATTTCATGATCTGTTATATAACCACAATAACAGAATATAAATGGAAAATACCATGGAGTTAACTTTCACAAAGCAGAACTTTCTTGTGAAATTTTATTAAAACAGGATTGTCTTTATCATGAAAAGTATCAGAGAAGAAAAGTTAAAGAACATTTATTTTAGTGTAAGATGACAAGCAAATGTCTTATGTGCAAGAAGCGATATGCTTTTAAAAACCTGTCATATTGGAGAAATCAGTGTGTTTTTATTATCTCTATAACAAAATGTGCGAAGGGTACATTAGGATCTATGATTAATTCAGTTTGATTGCTCTTATAGCAACGTTTAGTGTTTTTGTAGTGAAGATAAATATCAATTCCACTTCAGTGCCGTATTGTTCATGAACATACACTGAATCACCAGTCATTTCATGTGGAGAAGATCATGCTTAACATTTCCTATCTCATGTTCAGATCTGAAAATAAATAGACTAAGCTCAATTTGGACAGAGTTAATAATGTGCGGGAGTTGTGCAGAATTGCTGCTTGCCATGAGCTGTCTGGGGTAAATAATTCTTCCTGGCAGGATAGTGCTGTATTGTAAAATGTCCCATCTCTGGTGGGATGTGGGTGACCCAGGTGGGCTGTTTTTGAGCAAGTTGTGGTCCTCTGTTACTCCAGGAGTGAGAAAATATAAGCTGGCATAACTATGCTGATTTATTGTAACTAAGGCTTTGACCATGAGCCTGGAAAAACACTTATCCTAATTCCTTCCTCTTCTCCAAGACTACTCAAAAAATAGCAAAAACCAAACAGCAGAACCTTGCAGGTGAGGAAAATGGGATGTGAAATTTCAGGAAACTAAGGTTTGTTCGGAGAAAAGGGGATTAAAAAATGGGTCTCTAATGGGAAGTAGTTATCCATTCCGGCATGGCCTTAGCCAGTCCCTAATGTTCTCTAGGTGCAGAGCCAGGCCACTCATATCAGCATTTGTAGGCATTTACTTTAGGAGATGTCAACAGTGCAAAGGCAACTCATGTTCTTGCCCTCATTCTTAAATACAGATTTGCCTGTGCTATCTTCTGTTTCCATTAGGTAGCTGTTTATCTGTGCCTCTCAGTCTCTCAACCCTCATATCTATGTACAATGTTTAATTAATTTTCAATTATTTCCAATGATGTAGTGACACTACTTATAAATGATACATCAGTTGAACTGATGGATTTGGGCAAATATAATAGCCTGTCAGTCTTCACTAGAAGCTAAAATTAAATCCAAAAGATAAGAAAAGATTACTGTAATTATTTTGACAGTGAACTGATAGAAGTTTGCCCAAGTGACACAGACTACAGAGTATAAAATGCCAATTTCCTAGAAACAAGTAAAATAAGATATACCATTGTCCCTTTGCTCCCGTAGGGCTTCCTGCAGAAGTCACCTCATAGCCTTCACCTGGAAAATCAAGTGGCCTATCTCCAGGGTCAGGCAAAGCTCCATTCAGTCAAAGACTTGTAGGGTCTTGATAAGTAAAGAGGGATCCAGTAAATAAAGATTCATTCAGTTCTGGGCTCCCCAGAGCAGGAGAGATTTGGACATACTGAACCGAGTCCAGCAAAGATCCCCTAAGATGATTCAGAGACTGGATTGTCTCTCATATGAGAAGAGGCTGAGAGGGCTGGGACTGCTCAGTCTAGAGAAGACTCAGGGGCATCTTCTCTACAAATATCCGATGAGGGTAGGAAAGAGGAGGGAGCCAGGCTCTTTTCAGTGGCACCCTGTGACAGGGCAAGAGGCAATGGGCAAAATCAGAAATACCAGAAATTGCATTTAAACATATGAAAAAACTCTTACTGTGAGGATGATTGCACACAGGTTGCCCAGAGAGGTCATAGGGTCTCCATCCATGGGAGATACTGGACACAGTCCTGAGTGATCTGGTCTGGCTGACCTGGGTCTGAGCAATGGGTTAGACTAGACAATCTCCAGAGGTGCCTTCCAACCTTGGTCCTTTTCCCTTGCCTGTAATTCTGAGGTTATACAGAAGCCAGCTGGACCATGACTATTTCCAATTCTACAGTCTTCCCAGGATCAGCTGAACACGAGGGCCTCCTTCCTTCCACTGAAAGGAAGTAATTTGCTCTCAGAATTCCTACAACAAGAAAGCCTGCTTAGGAAAGGACTTACCAGTTTGCTTGGCTGTGAGCAGGCTCTTGAGTCACTGAAGTCACAGGGGACTTAGAAGATTTACCTATAATTAAGTCCATAACAATCATCCTGAGAAAAGATGGACTTAAGTTCATCTTATATATTTAAGTTCTTTCCTCAGCTGAGTTCTTAAAAGCATTCTTGGTCTGATATGTTCAATCTTCTGATCATGCTTGGGTTCTCATGGCCTGTGCATTTATTGGTGGGTTTTGGACTGAGTGCCTCACTTGAGATTTATCTGCAACTCCCTTACTAACAGCTGTGACTACTATGCCCAACTTCATAGGCTGAGTTGTAGATAAGTCTTCTAGCAGCATCTGTACTAATTCATCTCTGGCTTCATGTAGTTTGATTGATTAAACTCGTGGTTTGGGGGAACTGCTGCCATAGAAACCACCAAGCTACCACCACAGCTCAAGAACAACTCATGTTTCTATTTCTGTTCTCCAAGCCTGGAATTCGCTATCTCTGTGTGCTCTGCAAAGCCCAACCCTGGTATTTCCAGAAATTGCCATCAAGTGATCATCTGGTTTGCTTTCTCTGTGAGGAGAAGAGTCCAGGACACCAGGATGCCAGGCAAGCCTAGCCCGTACCTCACTCTCTGGGGGATCTCTTCTGCTTTTGCATAGTGATAGATGCGGACCACCCTGGATAGGGACTCTCAAGCCTCACTCCTGAGGCCAGATGGTTGTCCCAGCAGAATGCAGACAACCAGGAGAAGAGATGTACAGCAATAAGAAGTTTAAGTCTTTAGCCTGGTGCCTGGGGCACTTTGTGAGCATGAGGCTGAACTGCCAAGACTATATATTAGATAATATCAGAGAATATGGAGAAGTAATTCAGAACAAGTGACAAGAACTCCTGGATTTGTCCCTCCCAGCCAGGTTCTCCAGGCATTTGCTAGATAGAAGAAGTAGCGTCACTGTCACAGGTACTTTTGCCTGGAGTTGCCTGACTGTAGCACTTAGAGAGGGCTTTGGTTTGTGTAATGTTTTGCATATGTGCTTCTCAAGCCCTATCTCTAATTTTGCAGTGCTTAAAATATTCCACTCCCCTCAAACCTGTAGGAATGCAGGCTAAACTGAACTCTTCCTCTTTTTTTTTTTTTTTTACAATGGACTCTAATCTTGTTATCTCTATTCTGCCATCCACACATGTGGATAATAATGCATGGAGAAGTGAACAGTGCTTTAAGGCTATGCAGATGGAGATGGGTTTTAGAAACTTGTCCTATATTAAATACGCTGCCTCTTTTAGGACTTTCTGGCTCTGAACACTGCTGTCTCTGCCCTGCTTGCCAAAGTGAGTGCTAAAGAACATGAAAAAGGATTAGGGAAGCATCAGTTTTCATTCGTTATTATATTATCAGGATGTACTTACAGTAGTTTGAGTATATACAGGGCAGACTATGCACAGGGTATAGTTTTCAAGATGTAGTTCATAGCATTAGGGGTATTTGCCACCAAATTGTTGGTGCCTTAGTTAAATTGCCCCTAAAATTCTGCAAAGACCTTGTCCTTAAGCATATTTCTTTGTAGTCTGTAGGCAGTGGAGAATTAAGCATTTCAGTGGAGCTGAAAAGTTGAATGTAAAACCTTTTGTTTCTCTTCAGTTATTGTCCCTTCATGAATTACTGCAGACAGTTCATTGTAACTTATCTTACTGATTTTCTGAGCCAAGATGAAACCCAAACACAACTAAGCTAACACGCAGATTGCATTACCACCTCCACAGGAAGGTCGTCACACTACAGCAAGATGGAGGTCATGGTTTGGTTGAGATTCTTTATTTGGAGTAACTATCCGTGTTAAACAGCGCTTTAATATTACAAGTCCAGCCCAATAAGCCCTTTTTTGGCAAAAGAAAAAAAAAGGGTGACAGTTGCAGCCTGACATTACTCACTGTTGAAAGAAAAAATGTGTACTTTCTCCGTAGCAAACAGTGCGCAAGCTGAAAACAGAAGACTCGGACCTTGCCCTGAATTAGCAGTGAACTACAGCTGGGAATTGATTGTTCCTGAAACTGAGTTTTGGCTGCTGGCAGACCAAAACTGTTCAGATATTAATTTATGTTCCTGTGATGTTGAGCTAGATATATAAAATCGGTTAGGTGACTAAAGATGAAGAGAAAGGCAGGCAGCGGGATTTGCCAATGCGCTTTGCAGCACCTGAATACCTTTGTCTCACCAACCAGCCAGCCTGTGGATGTACACCTTCTGTGCTTGAGGCGCTTTTTAAAACAGAAGTCAAAGTGACTACGTGTAAATGTGTGCAGAACATTAAGGTTGTTTCATCACTACAAAATTATTCAGGCTGCAATTCACCAAAGATTTTAACTTCTAAAATGTCTTGGAATTTCCCTCTGTATGAAAACAGCAACCAGTAGTTAACAGAATCAAAAGTGTCAGTAGAAACACACCAGGCAACTTCTGTTTTGTCATGTGCCATGTAGGTGATGACTTATTTCGAAAGGGTTTCTGGTAGTTGATAGGAACATTCTGCCACCAGCCCCATGTTTTCAGAAAGCAAGTTAACACTCCTCAGCGTTAAGAACAACTTCTTACCTACTGTCACTTCTGACCTGTGTGAAGTAAAGTTTTCATGTAATGCTGTTATTTGGTCGATCCTAGAGGCCTCAACCAAACTGAGATGCCTTTGAAAGAAATTTGTTACTAACCCACCGTAACAAAGCAGTCTCTGTCCCAAAGAACTTGCAGCTGTAGTTATGGGTGGTGGCAGGCAGTGACACCATTTCCCATGCCCTCAGCTGGCTGCGTGTACACAACCTCTGGTCCAGAAGCCTCTGGCTGATACTGTGCCAAAACTAGTGAGCCCTGCTGTATGCCAGCGAGTGCCAGAGCACCGTGCTCCATCTGACACCTACCATCTGCTCCACATTCTGGCCAGCCTGCGGTATGAGCGGGGATGGCAGAAGGTCTCTGCACTCTATCCGCAGGCGCATGCCCTAAAGCTCCAGGTCTGCAAGGGTGGTGCAGGCCCGTCACTTCAGGCTTGTGAATAATTTAATAAAAACACTTAAGAATGCTCTTCTATAACTCTTAGAGTATCATGACCTAAATAAAACTGATAAACCAAGAAAGTGCTTGGTTCTCCAACATGCTGGCACATGGACATCAAGGATTTGACCCTCCAGTTTGATAAGCATCCAGGTCCTAATCGGAGAAAACAGATGAATTTGAGAACTTAGCATATAAGCAGTTGGGTGGAAAGAAAACTTGATTTTGATGTGCTCATGTTATGAAATTGCTTCTTATTTCTCCAGGCTTTAATTCTCTCATCCTCAGTCTAATAAGAAAAGTAGGATATTCAGCAAAGAGTGTATTCTTAGGCTTACACTTACGTGTAGTACCTCAGGCTTAGTAATTCAGGGTTACCAAATTGATCTGCTGTTGCAGTCATGGGAAAAGGCAGGTAGGATCTCCCCATATCGCATTTGAGAAGTATAGTGTTTATCTGCTTTTGCAATACAACAAACAGTTTTACTGCTTTTCTGAGTCATCACAACACCACCAAATAAATAATATTAGCAGATGCCCTTTCCAAAAGAGCCGAAGCACAGATTCCCTTTTGGCAAGGCAGCTTGTGGACCACCTTCTGATTATTTCATTCTTGTAGTTACATGGGCTGAACCTGCAGTTAGAGAGATGAAAGTGGAAAGCTTCAGCTTTCTGCCCTGCTTAAAATGAAGGCATGAGGCTGGATATTGCCTTTCTGCAGACTTGGACAGAGTGCTGTTTCTGCTGCAACGCTCAGATGTCAGCACTGAGGTTAGATGTCAGAGTTACCTACCCTGTAAACTCAGCTATGAAAGAACTGCATTTCCTGACATACTCTTTTCCTTCTTTTTAAGGACTTAGTACTTTTTCAATAAAAATAAATTTAATTTGTGGCTACATTTCAGCTCCACTGGTTTGATGGTGTAAGTGGAGCAATACCAGCTTTGGATTTAGAGCAGTCGTGTGGCTGAGTCTCGCGGTGCAGCTTTCATGTGGTTGGGTGAGACATTCTTAGAATCCTCAAACATTTTTGAAGATCCTAAACTGGAGACATTCACAATTCTTCCCTCCCTTTCTACCATTAATCCTTCATGTTTTAACAAGCACTGAAGTTAATACAGCCTACAC